>NC_045788.1:8618514-8918514 GCF_009873245.2 Balaenoptera musculus | reverse complement strand
CAAAAGTAATTTACCTTTGGCAAATTACTTAACTTCTCTGGGTCTCCATTTTCTCTATTGTAAAATGGGTTGTTGTGAGGATTAGATAGAACAACATAATCTAGGGTATTTAGTAGGTGACACTAATTATTAGTTTTTGTTTTCTGTTAGACTGTTACACTACATTATAGGTGAAGCTAAGAAATAGTGTCTGAGAACTCCAAGAATTTCATGCTTATGAATGTAAATTGTTGTACAGTCTCTGGGCTAATGATGAATCCCTGAAAACAGGATAATAAGCAATAGAATCCTATGAAGGTTGATAGGACAGCTCTAGAACATATCGTGACTATGGTCAAGGTTGATGGTAGATTCTACTCTCTCCAAACTTGTTTCACACCCTCAATTAATACGCAGCTATTGATAGCTTATTATTTTTCCACTGAACTGCAAACTAATGGAAGTCTGTGATAAGTGTCACACCAGAGGTTCAGTGAGTAAGGGGTAATTCAAGAATCAGGAGGAGGAAGAGGCCATTTGGCTCCAGAATGAACCAAACTACGCTAACACATAGATTACTTGACCAGCTATGTCCAGACACTCTGTCATAAGTTTTAAAGCTTCAGCAAGGAGACAGACTTGAGCTGAGTCATGAAATTTGGGGGAGAATTCAGATAGCTGGAGAGAAGGGGGAGAATATTTAAGGGAGGGGAACAGCACACAAAGCCATGGAAAGGGAGATTGGCTGGCTGTGATCTAGGGACAATGAGTATACCTGTATGGTTGGAGGGGAGTGGGAAGAAAAGTGTTACTGGAACAGTACATTGAGTTAGACTGAGAAAAGTCTTTACTGATAGAAGAGGAATTTGGGAACCAGTGACCATTTTCAAATAGAAAAATTATATGATACAATGTGATGTCTTGAAAATTGTAATCAGTTTTCCGAGTACCAGTTGGGATAGTAGAAAGAAGGTAGGTGGGCTCATTAGGAAGCTTGGCCAAAATCTACATAGTTGCAAAGGCTGTGTACAAATTAACATGGTGATGGGAGAATGGAGAGACAGTGGGGCAGAGAGAATCTCCCAGGCCTTGTGAGGGCCTGGGGAAGGGATGGGGTGAGGAAATGACAGAGAAGACGCAGTGGGTTGCTTCAAAGATGGCCTCCCATGAGCTCCACGTCCTGGAGTTCCTGTCTTTGTGTAATCTCATCCCCTTGAGTGTGGGCTTCTAACCCATAGAAAATGGCAAACGTGATGGGATGTTACTTCTGAGATTAGGTACAAAAAGACCCTGGCTTCTGCCTTGCTTGCCCTCTTTTGCTCACTCTGATAGGAGACAACTTCCATGTTGTGAGCTAGCCCATAGACTAATGTGGTAAAGACCTAAGGGTGGTCCCCAGCCAACAGCCAGCAAGGAACTGAGGCCCTCAGTCCAACAGCCTTTGAATAACTGAATTCTGTCAACGATCTTGTGAGTGGATGTGGAAGTGAATCCTTCCCTACTCAAGGAAGTGGAGCCTGGAGATGACCACGGTCCTGCCTGACACCCTGTGATTATAGCTTTGTGCTGCATAAAAAATTACCCCCAAATAAAATAACATACGTGCATTATTTCACAGTTTGTGTAGGTGAGGCATCTGGGTCCTGTCTGGCTTGGGATCTCTCACAAGGTAGCGTTAATATCAAGGCTTGACTGGGAAGGATCCAATTCCTTGCTCAGTCACATGGTTGTTGGCAGAATTCAGTTCTTCATGGGTTGTTGGACTGAGGCCTCAGTTCCTCACAAGCCGTTGGCTGGAGCCCTTGGATCTTTGCCATATGGGTCTCCCCATAGAGCATCTACAGTATGGTGGATTGCTCTACCAGAGTGAGCAAGTGAGAGAACGCTGGCAAGATGGAAGTCAGCCTTTTGTGACCTTATCAGGGAAGCGACAGACCATCACTTTTGCTATAGACTGCTCTTTATAATGTGTTAGAACCCTTTAGCCATAGGTCTGGCCTATTTTCAAGGGGAGGAGCTCACACAAACGCATTAATACCAGGAGGTGAGGATCACTGGGGACCGTGTCAGAAGCTGCCTACCACAGTGACAGTGATTTATTGCAGTTTTTGTGGTCTTTCCAAAGAGCTTTAGGCTCCTGGAGGGGGCTTGTGCTTTGTACAGAAGTGCTTAATAAATATTTACTGAATAAATGAGATGACGCTTGCAAAAACTCCTAGAGGTCTCTGAACAGTAATTTTCAACTTAGATGTTAAGGCACTGATGGTCTCTTCAATTGGTCAACAGTGCAATGGGGATATAGTGAATTTCTGGGACAAAATTCTCACCCTAAGTACAAAAACCGAATTCACTTCATTGGGTGTAAGAACTCAGGGCTGACCTGTACAGTTGTGCCATGTACGAAAATGCTTGGCTGAGGGGACGAGGGTGCCTAATCCAGTTCATAGTCTACTCACCGAGCTGTGCCCTGGCACGGGACTGCATCAGTGTAGACGGAAGCATGCCTTTTGGAAAGATGTCCACCCAGGGGTACTTCTGTGTAAGCAGCGCAAAGGCCACACCTGCAGTTCTCTAAGGAAGTGTCAGCCTTCATCCCCCTCCTCCTATTTGCTTTCATCTGTTCTCCTTGAACTATACCCTCTGAAATGGGCTTGAGGGAGGAAGGGGACAATGTTCCATCCACACCTGACGTTGGAGAGGATTAATTTCTGTTTGAGGAGGCCTTTGAGAGTCCGGGAGAGAAGGAGCTATACAAATGCAGGCAAATTCCATCCGCCCTGTTAAATGGCCAAGAAAATTCTGTGATACCACCCTCTCCCTGAGTGCTGGGTCTGACCTGACAATAGCAAACAAACAGCAAGCTGTGATCTGTTTATAATTCCAAATGAAAATCCACCCCAAATAGAGGTGAGAAGGAGAAAAAGCAGCTCGGCAACAATATGTGCTTTGGCTGAGGACCCCAGGAAGCCTTGCTTCTGTGAACCTCAGCCCATCTCCCTCCCCTTCTCATGGTGACACCTGAAAAGCTCAGCTCACACCCCTGGAATGGTTGTGTATTGAGGATAAGGATGTTGACAATAGGGTTTAAGCTGCATAAATAACTGCAAATTGCTGTTCGGCCCCAGCAACTGCCAGCAAAACAAACAAACAAACAAACAATACAAAAACAAACAAACAAAAAAACGAGGAAGGAGATGATATTTGGAGCATAAGTTGCAGGGAGGGGGAGCCAGCAAGTAAGTCACGTGGAATCTGGCAACCAGCTCTGGGTGTAAAAGACACTTTGACAAGGTGATCACAGGCCACCCACAGTTGTTAGGGAGCTATAAGAAGTTATTTTGACAGGACATGTGACACCCTTCAAATAGAGGAATCAAAGCCCCAAATGATCAGGGATATGTTACAGGAAAGTTCTAGTTTAAAGAACAAGCTACTCTAATAACTGAGGGATAGCACTAATGGGGGCTTCAAATATTCATTTTGTAACTTCCAAGTACTTCTGTTGGCGGTGGTGTGCGGGGCAAGAAAGAAGGAATGACAGAAATGTGGTTTATAGGAACAAGGGAAAATGCCACGATGGCTGTCATTTTGTGCCTCTCCGTTCTCTGGCTTTCTCCCGGCACCATTTTCAATGGCTTTGCCAACACTCTTCCTCAAAGAACCCTGCCAGTGTGCTCCCCAGGATGCAGCCGAGGCGAGAAAGACTAGACCAGCCACACGTGTACTTCCTTGGGTCAGGGTCAGGTGTTTGCATACAATCCATCACTTACCCCAGCCTCTTTGGTTTCTATCCTCTCCAACATACACCTCACCTCTTGGTTCCACTTTCCCATGCATGCTGCTGAGCCTTTGCTTGAAACCAGTCTTCTTCTTTCTCAGTCTTCTTTTGAATCACACCAACTCAAGAAAGGCATTTTTGTTAAATGTAGCAGAAGAGTTTTAAGTGAGAAAAAAAAAAATAAAGAATTCACTGGATAGAATGCTTGTTGAATAAAAGAATGAGAACACAGATGGAGGTTAGGGAATTCCAGACTCTGGTGCATCTCTATTGATCTGTGTGCCCGGCACTCTCCCCACTCCCTGCCAAAACCTTCTTCGGAGAACAATTTCCCCCTTCTCTTTCAAACATGTGCAGAAGATGTAGTTTTCTTTCATGGTCACACTTGCTGGTCACAGATGATTGGTGTGGGAGTGGTCATTTCAATAAAACTGGGTGTATCAGCTAGCTTATGCTGCCTAACAAATTATATCAAAATATGATGTCTTAAAATAAATATTTATTTTTCTTCAAGAGTCTGAGTGTTGGCTGGACTTCTCTGCTTCACGCTTCAGGTCTGCAGATTCCTGGGATGGCTCTGTTCAATGCATTTTCATTCTGGGACCCAGGCTGATGGAGCAGGACCTACCTGGGGAAAGTGTTTCTCACAGCAATGGCAGAAGTGTAAGACAGCAAGTAGAAACACATGATGATTCCCCCTTGGTGTGCTCCTGCTGCTCTCTGATCTTGCTTGGGCAAGTTTATTTCCCATTTTTCTACAATATTCTTCCTCTGTGAGGTTGGATGGAAGAGAGTAAGGTAGGAGGTCCTACTCAGACATTATCAAAGAGATGCTCAGAGGTATTTAGAGAAATTCACTTGCAAAGAGTGCAAAGGAGCCAGACTTCAGAAAGACTCATTGGTCTATCAAAAACATAACTAGTATTTAAGGAAAAACTGGAAAATTAATCTATTCATGGTGAAAACAGCAACTTGCTCACATGATTATCATATCCACCAAGGTCATGATGCATCTTCAGACACCAGTTTAGTCAAAGTTGGGGATAAATTGTTTTTGTTGCAGAGTTTACAGGAAATACTCAAGGATTTTTTATTTGGGGGACTAGAAGCATACGAGATGATCTTGATGGTTTTAAAATAGGTCTACAAATTCTTTGGAACTATCCCTTCAAAAGGGAGAGCCTAATTCTTTACTTGATTGTGGGCCAGACATTGAATTGGTTCTAAAGAACAGGATGTGGGAGAAGAGATGGTGTGTAGCTTTCGAAATGAAGTCATTAAAGGCATTGCAACTTCCACCTTGCTTGTTCTTGGATCACTTTCTCTGGGGGAAGCCAGCTGTCGTGTCATGGGGACACTCAAGGAACCCCTATGGGAGGGTCCATGTGGTGAGAAACTGAGACCTCCTACCAGCACTAACTTGTCAGGCATGAGTGAGCCACCTTGAAGGCAGATCCTCCCGCCTCAGTTAAGCCTTCGGATGACTGCAGCCTTCGACGACATTAACTGCAACCTCATGAGAGACCCTGATGCTGAACCACTCATCTAAGCCCCTCCTGGATCTCTGACCCAAGAAACTATGTGAGAGGATAAGTGTTTATTGTTGTAAGCTGCTAAGTTTGGGGGTAATTTGTTATGCAGCAATAGAAAACTAATACAATGAGCCTATTGGTTTTGGTTTATCACAGTGTGTGGAGTGTTGTGGTGGTCGTTATTTTTGATTGTGTTATGTAAAATGCTCAGATATTGGAAGAAAGACAGAGTGTCTGGCCAAGTCTCTTAGTAGTCCAAGTCTCTTTCTAAGGTTCTGCATTGGAATATAATGCACCAGTGCCTTCTGTAAGAGTTTAACTTACATTCCTACAAGCAATATATGAGACTGAATGCATAAATGAAAACAATGTGCTATCTGTGTACTAGGAATTCATTTACCCTCAATGACCCTTATAGGCAGCAAAAAACTGGCCTGGCAATATAAGGCATTGTGGTAAAGTAGGATGAAGATTGATGCTTACTGGCTCTGTTCAGATCAATTTAATCACCAGACATCATAGGCTGAGTGTCCAAGACTGTGAGCATTCCAAAGATCTATACAAATGTTTGAGAAGTGAAATAAATAATTTTTTTACCCAGCTGTTTATTAATGGACATTTATTTTGTTTCTAGTCTCTTGTTGTTAGAAATAAGGCTGAAGTGAGTAACTTTGTACATATGCCATTTTATCTGGGTACTAGTATATCTGTAGGATAAATGCCTAGATGAGAAAATGCTGAGTCAGTAGTTTCATGAATTTGTGGTTTTGATAACTATTACTGAATTGCCTGTTTTCCCTCAGCCTTACCAATAGAGAGTGTTATCATACTTTTGAATGTTTGCTAGTTAGATAAATGCGTCCTTTGTGTTTGAGGAATTCATAGTCTTGTCTGGGAAAACACTATCACTTACTTAATTTATGCTTTATTGTTACAAAAGGAGTCTGAGGACAACTTTAAAAAGATAAAAATATTTATTTTTGCATGCGTGTGTGTGTGTGTTTCAAAATGATTCTGAGGACACCTATAAAGATATTTATAACAATACAGGAAAAAAACATACAGAGATTGGAAAATTAAGTAAAGAGTAAAAGTGGGAATGGAATTCTGATAAAGATTTGGTTATGACACAAATGCTTATGTCATTACTATGTAGTTGCTGAGAGAGTATTATAAATTTGACTCTGAGTTCCCTGGCAACCAATATAAAGATGGAAACATGGTTAGTTATAAGAGTCACAGTGAATATAATATTAATAATATATCTATAATCTTTTTTTAAAAAATTAATTAATTAATATATTAATTTATTAATTTATTTTTTGGCTGCGTTGGGTCTTCGTTGCTGTGCGCGGGCTTTCTCTAGTTGCATTGAGCGGGGGCTACTCTTTGTTGCAGCGCGCTGGTTTCTCTTTGCAGTGGCTTCTCTTGTGGAGCACAGGCTCTAGGCGTGCAGGCTTCAGTAGTTGTGGCACGTGGGCTCAGTAGTTGTGGATCGCAGGCTCTAGAGCGCAGGCTCAGTAGTTGTGGCACACGGGCTTAGTTGCTCCGCGGCATGTGGGATCTTCCCGGACCAGGGCTCGAACCTGTGTCCCCTGCATTGGCAGGCGGATTCTTAACCACTGCACCACCAGGGAAGTCCGTATATCTATAATCTTTAAGCCATTGTATTATGGTGACACTTTATTTACCCCAATTAATTTTAGGTAGGTATATTATTGTCCTCATTTTACAGATGAGAGCCTGAGGCACAGGTAGTTAAGTAACTTGCCTATGATTGTGTAGCTAATTAATAAGAGGTACCTTGTTTTGCATTTAGACAGCATGGTTCCAGAGACCACATTTTAAATTATTATGTTATTTTTAGTGACCTCTCAACCGAACATGAGCCATTTAGGCAGTGGCTGTGATGAAAACATCTTAATTTTCAGACATTTATTATATGTTTCCATTCTGTGAACAACTCATATGTAGGATATGATTTGATATGATATGATATGACTGCTAAGTGCTGGAGCTGCATTTACCACATGACGTTATCCCTCCATTCTGGGGAGGGGTTTAGATTAACCCTTAGAGCTTGCCTCTTTCTTGTCTTTTTATCTAACTTTTATGGCTCTTTAAGGCCTTTGAAAGCCTAAGACAATTGTCATTCTCCTTCTCTGCCCTGCTCTGCCCCCATTTATCCGGAAGGGGATTCCCAGAACAAACTGTGTTCAAGTTATATGTATCTTTCAGGTCTCTTTTAGGAATACTGGAGTTCAAAGCCCTGGTCTAAGGCCAGTCTTCCAATTTGCCAGTTAAAGGAAGTTTCTGAACACGTTCGTGGTTGACCACTCATTGTACTGCCCCAGGAAAGACATCAGAAGGGATTTTATGTCTATTAAGTTTGTCAAAAATTGGTATAAGAATACAGATTTTCCTGTCTTGTTAGATCTGTCCAAACTCAGTCAACAAAGACCTAGACAATATAATAAATGACACTTCATACAAAAGAAGAATTGCCAAACAGGTAGGCACAGTGAAGCCATGATCATTACCTCTTTGAAAATTCTACCATGACCTCAATGTGCCTTTTTATTAGCTTTATACACACTGTGTGCCTTTCAGAATATTCCATAATCAATATTCTCTCCTTCAGCTCCCTGAGAAAATAGAGATATTCAAATCATGTCTCCATGAATATCTACGGAGAATAATCACAATGTCTAAGATGCTTCTTGGGGAAAAAAGCATCCTCACAATTTCTGTAGGAACAGAAATACCATGATGTCTCTGGCTGGTAATAGTTCATATGACAAAAATGGTCACTAAGATGTCAACAAGTCAGCTCTTGATATCCAAACTGTTAGGGATTGTCTATTCAGATCTGTCTTCCAGAAGAAATAATAACTATAGCACTTTTCTTTCAATGATACTTCATAGTTTTCAAAATACTTTCATTGGTGGTGGTGTAGAAGGCATGGAAAATGTCTTGTAGGAGCTGGGTATTTTTATCCTGAGAGTCAGATTATGGGTTCCTCCTCCACACAGTAAAAATTTGCTGTTCTGTGTTAGTCATTAAGGTATTATCTCTAAGCTCCAAACCTGTCCTTTGCTTTGTGATCCTGAAGCTGGGGCTCTGCAAAACACATGCGGCTTTGTAAACTGACTGCATGTAGGCTCTGTCAATAGGGGGCACTAGAGGAAGACTGCAAGGTCCTTCCTGTTCCTGTGACTGTAACCCCAGCCATGCTTGTTCACCCAGGTAGGGGCAATTCCTTCCTAGAGCAGCATTGGAATCTAGTTTGCCATTTCTCTAGCACTTACAAAACATTCACTGTGCTCTTTTCAGAGATGCCAGGGCCACTTGGCTGGAGTGCCCTCCTCAGAAGTCTGGGTCCCAGCCACCAGGACCCTCCTCTGAACTCAGGGACACCAGGAACAGGTGAGCAGTGCCCCCTCCTCCGAGGCCTAAGCTTCAATTCCATGGAGCCCCTTTTCGAAGTCAGTTTTAATAATTTGAGTTTTAATAATTTCAGTCTCTTCTCTTTATTCCCTCAGTCCTAGGGGCAGTAGCTGTTTCCCGAAGTTGTTACCTCCAAGATACCTTAGAGTTCTTTCTAACTTTTAGTCAGTTAACAAATATATTAAAATTTCTGTTTGAATAACTGGTGTCGTTTTTGCCTTTGGAGTAGCTTCTGACTGATACATGTTCCGCATTCAGGCCTCAGAGAAGTGTCTTGCTAACACTGATGTGACCTCAAATTCATGATGTAAAGATCAAATGGGGGTGCAGAAAAATAATTCTTTTGACTTTGTAAGATCCATTCACATGCTAGCAAGGAAAAGTTTGGATTGACGACAGAATGGATAAGAATGACAAAATCCTTTGAAAGTCTGTAGGACTGCAATGTTCAGGATTGGGCATATTGGGAAGAGGGTGAAAAAACTCAAGACAGGGTAACCTGTGTTGTCGCTTCTTTAGGAGCTTGCTTCCAGCTCTACAGTCACTGCTATGAGACTGACTGATTACTTTGTAAGTTCATGCTATAGCAAACTCTAAACTGTTGCATGCTGTAGAAATGTAAGGACCAATCATTTTCAATAGTTGGAGAATTTTAGGCATCACCAGTAAAAGTTTATTGGGAGGAAGGGGAATTTTCCTGCACCCCTGAAAGTTGTCTAAAGGGTGGTAACCTACCATACCTATGTGCAAAATTGGCCCTGGTTTTCATGTTATTAAAGTTCGTGAGGTTTTCATAGATTTTTTTTTTTTTTAAAGGCGCTTTCTAAATTGCATTTTTTAAAAAGTATTTGTTTATTTATTTATTTATGGCTGTGTTGGGTCTTTGTTTCTGTGCGAGGGCTTTCTCTAATTGTGGCAAGTGGGGGCCACTCTTCATCGTGGTATGTGGGGCCTGTCACTATCGCAGCCTCTCTTGTTGCGGACCACAGGCTCCAGACGCGCAGGCTCAGTAATTGTGGCTCACGGGCCCCGTTGCTCTGTGGCATGTGGGATCTTCCCAGACCCGGGCTCGAACCCGTGTCCCCTGCATTGGCAGGCAGATTCTCAACCATTGTGCTACCAGGGAAGCCATAGATTCTTATTTGTATTCACTTCTTTTCATTAATATTTATAGTCTAAAGAAAAATCTCTAAAATCACCCAGTAAATATGTGAATACGTTTAATTAATTAATTAATTAATTAATTAATTAATTAGGGTCGTCCCGAGTGGCTTGCGGGATCTTGGTTCCCTGACCAGGGATTGAACCCGGGCCCCGGCAGTGAAAGCCCCGAGTCCTAACCACTGGACCACCAGGGAATTCCCATGCGTAATTTTTTTTAAACAATTATCAGTATAGAAGCATTTAGAATAAAAAAGTGCGATGGTCTTTTAATTGTCTCCCAACACCTGTTATGTGTCGTATCTCCTTGAATCCTCTAACAACCATGAGAGACAAATACCGTTAGCCCCATTTTACAGATATGTGCATTGGCACTCAAAGATTTGTCCAAAGCAACCCAGATATAGATGGACAGTTCGCACCTATTTTCTTGGCACTATTCCAGTTTATGACTGTTTTCCAGAGACATTATTTAAACACTCCCTTTTATTCACAAATATCCTGATTTGGATAATAAATTTTATGGTCACCTGATCCAACTAGTAAGTGAAAGAGCTGGGATTTGAGCTCAACCAAGTCCTATGTGTTTTCCACTGTTGTACACTGCCTTAGAGCCTCCTTAAACCAGTTAGAACTTGTTGAATTCATGGTACAAGAAGTCTGCACCACTGGAATTGGAGCAGATATTCCAGGTATCAGCCTAAACTTCTTAGGAGGCTACAGAGAAATCAGATCTTTCTAGGCTATTATTTCTGAAAACTATGCAAATAACCTTAGAAGATACATCAATTAGCAGAAAACAAAACTCAGACTGGCTTAAGTAGAAAAGGAGACTTATTGGCTCATGTAATTGGAAGTTCAGGAGTTGGGTGAGTTTCACTATTGGTTGATTCAGTTCAGTGATATTATCAAAGACCTAGTTTTAGTGTTTTTTCTTCCCTCTTTCACTCTACTATCCAGTTCTAGCTTTATTCCATGACTGACTTTCTTTGTGGTTGTAAGGTGGCTGCCAGTGGTCATCAAGGTGACATGTTTCCACTTTCACATCCGGATAGAGGAGAAGGTACCTTTACCCCTAACCAGTGAACAAAAACCTTGTTCTTTGCATTGTTTGGACTGAACTGAACCAATGATGGTGAATCGATGCTACGTACTGATTGGTTTACAGTTGGATTACTGATCATTCCTAAACCAATTGTCATGTCCAGGTTGATGTGGAGGTGGAGTGGGATTATTCTGATGTGGGCATTAATCAGGACTCACTCACTTCTGTGACTGGAGATGAAATTTATGGCTCCCAAAGCCCATGAATGGTATGAGGAGCCCATGAACCTGGAAAGGGGGAGTGGATCCTGGTTAAGTTATCAGTGAATGTCCACTGGCTACCCAGCACCCAGGCATACCCTTCTTTCCATTCATCCTCTCAGAAACATCCTTGTTTCCCCAGGAGAGACAACCCAAAGATTTGGTGCATTAGCTCCAAGTTTTGATTTTTTGGGTGAGGTGGGGTCCACTCCATCACATCTGGGTGAAACTTCTCATAGTCTACTGGTATAAGACTATTAGTAATAATATGTTACCCATATACAACACAACCCATAGAAACCCCATGATGAAGAAAGAATAGGATAACTGGAAAAGTGAAGAATGAGAAACAACACATAATAGCCATTAGTCCACAATGATATCATTCCTGCTGGACAGAAATGGTGAGAACTGCATTCTAATAGTGAATTCTATGGAGGACCATGTTGGCTGCCCAGGGTCTTCTCTTTGGGAGGCTATCCCTTGTCCATTATTTTCCTTGGCTTTATCCGATAAGCAACATGGTATTGGGGTTAAAAGTAAAGGCTTTGGAGTCAGAATGCCTGGGTTCTAATAACTGGCTTTTCTACTTTCTAATTGTCTGAACTTGGGCAAATTTCTTAAACTCTTTGTGCTTCAGTGTCCTCAGATGCAAAATGAAGTTAATAATAGTCCTCGTCTTTTAGAATTAGAAAGCATGTAAAGAGAGAATGAAGGCATGCAAAATGCTTAGAACATTGCTTCACATACATCAAGTGCTCAAGACATGTTATGATGATTTCAGGTGGGCCTTGGGGAGGATGATCTTTCTGAGGGTTTCTTTGACAATAGAGCTTCTTTCATTGTTTAGTGGACTTCTGGCCTAATTGCTTCTGGTAAGTTCCACAGTCAGATGTCTGCTAGTCAGAGATCAGATTCATAGTCCTTGAGCTTGGCAAGTATATTTTTGGAGCCTAGGTATTAGCTTATGTGGAATTGGGCATAATTTTCTATCCTATTTGTGCAGAAACAAAAGTATCTCAGATCATTTCACTAATGTGTATGACTACCTAGACCTTGTTTCTTTTCTTTCTCTTGAACCAAACCTTCCACTAAGAGTACCCATTGTGAGCTATGTCCATGGTGGATATTTGCCAAACATTATGTCAACCATCAGGCAAAGCTGGAAGGGTAAACCCCCAGTCTCCAGTGCTCAGCCACTCTGCTCTACTGAGGTTGGTGTTGTCTTGGCTGACTGTACATTTGTGGGCCTTGTATCATCTTTATCTTTTCTTAGCCAGGTTGACAGAGGCAGTTCATAGACAGATGAATACCTCATGACAACATGTCAACCACCCACAAAATAGGCATCTGTTCTGTTCACGGCGTTATACCAGCCATCATCCCCTTCCATTGCCATGACTCCAACTCCAGCTCAAGTTTGAGCTGCTCTTTAAGGCTTTTCTTTTATAAAGATCTATGGGGAGAAAATGTGAAGACAGACCTAGACATTTATAGAAAGGCTTTATTTTGTACCTATTTTCATGTATCACCCAGACAAAACATGAATTCTACTTTCCCCCATTTTCATATAAAACTACATACACCACACTGTACATGTAAAACAAATTTGGAAAGGAGCCTCAAGCTGGCCTCTGAAATTGTGTAAGCAATTATCACATTTTTGTGCGCAAATGCAGTAATTATATGTGTAATTTGGCAGCTGGGTTTGAAAATTTGGCCTTAAGTGGAACATAGACAGGAAAAATAAATGTTGGAAAATGCCAATATTTTATAAAGATTTTGAATCAAATAATGGTGAAATTATTGCAAGCCATCTTAATTTTTAATTATAATGATCATTACACAATATACAATAATTTTTTGAGGAAGAAAAGAACTATAGATCAATTGCCCATCTTTTTTGTCAGAAAAAAAATGCCTCAATTCTTAGGGAAGATGATTGTATTTTTCAGAGGTTATGGTACATATTTCAAAGGCTTTTTTTTTCTTATGAAGAAAAGATAGTGATTGCCTACTAGTTCGAGTTCTATGACATATTTTACTATAAGAAGAAAAGGACTCTTTGTACTGATTACTTTAGAGGAAAAGTAGTATTAACTCTGTGCTTTATTTGAGCTAGTAATCTAAAATTAGACAAAGCTTTCTTTTTAAGCATTTAAGTTTTGCAATATGAGATTATAGCCCAAATGAAGAGTAACTTAGATATCTTTGATCTAGATTTAAGTCGAAATTTTATAGTAAAATCATAGTTTTTATATTGTCATCGAGATTGAATCTAGTGCACATGGCTTTTTCATGTGGTTATGAGCACTGGTGACTTGGAGATGATGTAAGGAAGACCCTGGAGCAATGTTATCTTCTGTGGTTAGTAGGGTAATGGAGAGGTTAACTCTGAAGGCTCTGGAGCCAGCCAACCTGGATTCCAGTCCTGGCTCTACCACTCTGTTAGCCCTGTGACCTTGAGCCAGTTACTTAATACTTAGCCTCTCTGCATCTTAGTCTCCTCACCTGGTAAAATGGGAGTTGTAACATGCCCACCAAATAGAGTCATCGCCAGGGCAGAAGGAGATAGTCATACATGGTAGAGTGTCTGACACTGGTAAGCCTCAAACATGATAACCATTTTTGGTTTTGATCATCATTTGTGGCTCAGTGTTGAGCTCCAGTCATGACTAAGTGAGAAGGAAGGCTCTTCCAGCTCAGAAATGCAACATGAGGGCAAGAGACAGTCAGTGTATACAGAAAAGTCCATGGGAAATCCAGGTTCTCCATGGTGAGGCAATGTCTCCAACAGCATGATGAAGGAAGCCCACGGTGTGGGTAGAGCTCAGTTATGGGACTTTATTTCGACTCTGTAGCAAACTATTGAGAGTCTGCTAGGACTGTGCTAAACTAGGGGATAAAGGAAGATGAATAAACTCTCTCTCTCAAGGAGCCTGCAATCTACAGAGGGAATGAGATAAGTGCCTGCATGACTATAATGCATGATGCAACACAGTCAGTGCCAGGGCAAATAAACAAACAAGATGCTCTGGGCATTAAAAAAAAAAGGGAGCGAGAACACGCAGGTAAGTGTTTTTCCCCTTCTTCTAAAATCATGCAAATCTTCTTAGAATAGGTTACTTTTGAGGCAGGTATTGAAGGTTGTGGAGATTTTGGTTAAGCAGACATAAAAGGGCTGGTATGAATCCAGTGAAGAAAAGAACATAAACGAGGCAGAGAGGAGGGAAGAAGGGGGCACCCAAGAACACCTGGGACATCTAACATGGTGGGGGGTCATGGAAATAGACTGTTAAAGGAGGCTTGGCTGGATTTGGAGAGCCTTTGAATGATATGGTGAGAAGTTTGGCCTTAATTTAGTATCCAACAGGCAGCTCTGAAAGAGCAAGATCTTGAACAGATCTGATGTGCATCAGAGAATCACTTGAAGGTTTTGTTAAAACACATATTCCTGAACCCCCTACCCAAAGATTCTGATTCAGTAGGTCTGGGATGGAGTCTCATAATTTGCATTTCCAATGATCTCACATGTCACACTGATGTGGTGGGTTCACAGAACACACTGAATAGCCCTGACATAGGGCACATGGCCTTCCAAAATGTTTTATTTGCAGGTCCCTATTAGTAAAAAAAAATCCAGTATACATCCTCACTGTATGTATATTTATTTATTTCCAAATTATAGACAAACTACTGTGTCAATACCTGTTATGCATATCATAAAGTCTATACCATTATAACCCAAAGAGGCTGAGCTCATGATGAAATATGCAATTATTGTTTTATTTTAATTTTAATTAGTAATGGTACAAAAGTCTTTTTGCTCTCACCGAAATTACTGTTAAATTTGAATATGCTTCACTGTTTCCTGAAACTTAAAATTTTTCTGATACAACCATTTAAATGTCTTTCTTAATTCACTTTTTTTCAGTACTTTGTTGTAGTGTTTTTTGCAATTGAGGACTATATCTCACAAAGGCACATAAATCCAAATGGAAAAATTTCCTTTATTGGCTCTTTTAAATAAATTCCATTCACCTATTATGGAAAGGCTTTTGTTAAAATGTGGCTAGTAGGTTTCTATCTTCTCTGTTGTCAATCAGTTGTTCTTGCAAAGAGATAAATAGGTTTTACCATTTTTCATTGTTATCAAAATTCCACTGAAATTCTTTGTTTGGAAGAGTTAAAACTGGTTACAAAAATCTTATTTCCAAGGTTTTAGAATGTGCTGATATGAGATTTTAAAAAATAGATGATATATTTACTAATCTAGTTTTGTATCCAAATTACATAACAATGGACATCTTTCTATATATCCTTTTCCAATGTGCTCTGTCAGTAGCCTGAGTTTCTCTCTTTTCTTCTTTTTCAGAAGAAAAGGTAGTCCTTCTTATTTACTATTAAAACATTACTTCAACCTTGAAGAGACAGATTGTGTTATTAATGCTATTGTTATTGTCATTTAAAAAATACTTGATAGGTAGCATGTTATTGATAGCCTGCTTGTCATCATAGAAAAGCTTAGCATGTCTGGAACACTTGTCTTTCTGTAAATATATGTTTTTAGCCCTTTTGAGTACTTTGCCATAAGCATATCTCTGCGTTGTAGAAAATATGTTCATGGTTACTTTCCATTTCAATTTGTTCCTAAAGAGTCAACCATATTTTAAAGATTAAAAAAAGTAAACTTAAATTAACCGCACTGATGGTGTTCTGTGCTTGCCTGTGTAGAGCAGGGTGAATGAATGTCACATATGATCTGCCTCAGTAATCTTAGCCAAAATCCTTTAAAACAGTTGGTAAAAGGAGTGGCCCCATTACTTACACAGCTTTACCATTAAAGAAGTAATTTACTGCTGAGAATATATCTCATGCCTATATTTTACCTTTGACGGTTTGAAAAAAAAAAGAAATTCTTCAAGTATTTTATTATTGAAACACAACCAAGCAAAAACCATATGCTGAGACTTGGTAAAATAGAAATAGGGATGCTTTCATTATATATCAAACTC
Source organism: Balaenoptera musculus (assembly GCF_009873245.2). Classification (NCBI taxonomy): domain Eukaryota; kingdom Metazoa; phylum Chordata; class Mammalia; order Artiodactyla; family Balaenopteridae; genus Balaenoptera; species Balaenoptera musculus. Next base: position 8,902,296 of record NC_045788.1, on the reverse strand, counting down.
ATAACACTGTGTAATTTGTCCCAATTCTCTATTTAAAAATAATTTCCAGGCTGCCGGCGGCCTGCAGGTAGTGGTGTGGGCTCTGAGCTCCGAGGACCATGCTGTGTGAGCAGTGGCTGGGGGAGGTGCAGGGTCCACGAGCAGTTGGAGTTTGGGGGGCCGGGCCCTCAGAAGACCTCAGGGCGCCAGCTCTCTGGGCTCCTGAGGGCAAGGGGGGAGGATGAACTCTACCGGATAGCTTATGGGGTTTCACAGAGGACTCAGGAGATGATGAGGACCAAGGGGACCAGTCAGACACAGAGGATGCAGTAGACTCTGACTTTGACGTGGAGAAGGGGACTGAACACTCCGGTGATGGAGAATAGCCGAGAAGGAAGCATGGAGCTGCCATCAAGGAGGATAAGAAGGGCTTCCCTGGAGGCGCGGTGGTTAAGAATCCGCCTGCCAATGGAGGGGACACGGGTTCGAGCCCTGGTCCGGGAAGATCCCACATGCCGCGGAGCAACTAACCCCGTGCGCCACAACTACTGAGCCTGTGAGCCACAACTACTGAAGCCCGCACACCTAGAACCCGTGCTCCGCAACAAGAGAAGCCACCGCAATGAGAAGCCCGTGCACCACAACGAAGAGTAGCCCCCGCTCGCCGCAACTAGAGAAAGCCCGTGCACAGCAACAAAGACCCAAAGCAGCCAAAAAATAAATAAATAAAATAAATAAATTTATTAAAAAAAAAAAAATAGGAGGATAAGGAGCCTCTCAGGAGCTTGAGGCCTCAAAATGTCAGCAGCACCTGGGCTGGTGGCGCTCAGAAAAGCCGAGAAGAGAAGGCACTGCTCCCGCCAGAGCTACAGGACAGTGCCTCTGGCCATGGGAAGTTCCTGTGTCCATCTACAGCTGTGCACACACCACATTCCTTCAGGTACAGGAGAAGCAGGGCCGGTCACGGGGGCGAGAGGGGCCCCACTGGGAGTGGAGGCCAAAGTCACAGAGGAGCTTGACTGACATTCACTGGAGACACACGAGTGGCCCGAGGCTGACGGAAAGAAGCAGATTCCCAAGAAGCGGAAGTGCCCGGGGTCCATCGCCACCTCCCATTCAGTGACAGTGCCACTTGTTGGGGAGCCAGGCCCTAAAGAAAAGGAAGTCGACGTAGAAGGACTTGATCCTGCTCCCACAGCTTCTTCAGGGACTCCCGATGCCGGCCCTGGACCCGTCATCCCTCCTGCTTGCGTTCCACGTGCCTTCATCACTTTTAGGGACACACACACATATACATATACACACCCATATATATATATACATATATATAGGATGAATTTCACTGTTAATGAAAATAAATGTAAATCTATGTTTTAAATGGCCTTCTGGATAGCTTTGAATTTTAGGGATGAGGGGACAGTTGAGGAATGGTTCCTCCAAGGGCGGTCCCCAAAGGTCCCTGTTGGAGAGGTCTGCCCAGTGACCGATCACCCGGCCCTAAACCAGGACCCTGTTACAGACATCCGCCACGCCACTGCTCCAGCTTCAAGATCATCCCTGAGGCCTACAAAAAGTATATCACTGTCCGTGGGCTTCTGCCCACTGCCTCAGCCCTGGGAACCTGGTCCATCACCTCCTGAGCCCCTCTGAGGCTCTGGGCCCTGAGCCATGCGCCAGAAAATTGTCATCAAATGAAGCGATGTCTTGTTCTCAGAAACCTCTTTCCTGCTCTGACTTGGGGCTCTTAATGTCTCCCCCCACCCCCTCACCTTCCGCTTCTCCTGTCATCTCTGATTTTTGTCCAGCCCTTTCCTGTATTTCTTTCCCCATCTTTTCCCTTAGTTCCTACTGGTTTTGTTTGTGTTTTTTTTTTTTTTTTTTGAAATTCACGTTCTTATTTATTTATTTATTTTATTGATTGATTGATTGATTGCTGTGTTGGGTCTTCGTTTCTGTGCGAGGGCTTTCTCTAGTTGTGGCAAGCGGGGACCATTCTTCATCGCGTTGCGCGGGCCTCTCACTGTCGCGGCTCTCTTGTTGCGGAGCACAGGCTCCAGACGCGCAGGCTCAGTAATTGTGGCTCACGGGCCCAGCTGCTCCGCGGCATGCGGGATCCTCCCAGACCAGGGCTCGAACCCGTGTCCCCTGCATTGGCAGGCAGATTCTCAACCACTGCGCCACCAGGGAAGCCCTTGTTTGTGTTTTTTAATCTAATAAAATAGAAAGATGAAAAAACAAAATTTCAGCAATGTTTTCCATGCATCTTATCAAAATGGGTTCAGATTCCACTGAAATTCTTTGGAAGAGTTTTAATCTGGTTAAAAAGTCCTGTATTTTCTGACAAAGGTTTCCATGTTGGTTTGTACCATATCATTTTGTATGTATTATTTCAGCACTCACCAAAGCAAAAAAAAAAAAAAAGATATCTGTAATTGCACATAGCCTTTTGTTTCTCACTGTTAAAAGGAAATTACATGTTTCCTGAAATTTTGTAAGACAGTGGATTGAGTAATGCCTAATTTAAACATCTTTCCAAAAATTGCAGCGGCTTGTCTCTTTGCTTCAGATGCTTATTTTAAAAAATGTCTTCTGAATTGTGACTGGTTCGAATTATCATTAGCTTTTACTTCAAAGCACAATTCTACATATGCATATCAAAGTCATTAACCAATATGTCAAGATATTATACACACACAATATACATATACATACACATATATATATACATATATATAGGATGAAGTTCACTGTTAATGAAAATAAATGTAAATCTATGTTTTAAATGGTCTTCTGGATAGCTTTGAATTTTTTTAGCCACTTTCTTGTCACTGATTTTATATTATAATGTGTTAGATGAAAAATCTGGGGGCTTCCCTGGTGGCTCAGTGGTTGAGAATCTGCCTGCTAATGCAGGGGACACGGGTTCGAGCCCTGGTCTGGGAAGATCCCACATGACGCGGAGCAACTGGTCCCGTGAGCCACAATTACCGAGCCTGCGCGTCTGGAGCCTGTGCTCCGCAACAAGAGAGGCCACGATAGTGAGAGGCCCGCGCACCGCGAGGAAGAGTGGCCCCCGCTTGCCACAACTAGAGAAAGCCCTCGCACAGAAACGAAGACCCAACACAGCCGTAAATAAATTAAAAAAAAAAAAAAATCTGTACTGGGGTAAACGTGTTACTGCTGCCATTTTCTTGTTCATTTGAGCTTGCAAAACTGGTATTCTTGTCCATAGATGGCTTCTTTGCAGGAATTTTTAAGCCAGGTGTCCATTTCCCAGAGTTAGCTAAAACTCAGTTATATAGTTTGTAACCTCACTGTTACCTGGATATACCTAAACTGTAAAGCACTAAATATACAAGAGCGGCAACAGGGTCCTGGTCATCTGCTCTGTGTTTAGGTGTCTCATGTATGTTATGTGCCCTTGACATTCTTACATATAGACCCGGGGAAGACAGCAGTATGAGTCTATGTATATGAAATGTAATAAAGCTTATATAATTTTTTATTTTTAAAATCTATATATATTATATATATACACATACATACACACACATAATAAATATATGTTTCTACAAACCCCCAAACTCATCTTGTTCATTACCTGGATCTGCGCACTCCCACTTTGGAGACCACTGTCTGGGAGAATGAATCAGTTGGTGGAAGCACAGACAGGCTAGAGCAGAGGGAGATGGGAGGCTAGGATAAGAGACAAATGCAGTTTTCCAGGAACACCTAAGAAATAAAAGCCATGTCTGATCTCAAGGAGCTTTCAATGACATAAAGAGATGGTACATAGTCTCACGACGCAATTCCAGGACAGTTACAAAGCAGAGAATCATTACTTTGGACAGGACTGTGAATTCAGGACTATAAGGAAGGAAGGAGCCTTGCTTTCCCCATAGAGTCCTTGCTTCCTGATGCATGAACTCGTAACAGAGGGATTCATTGCCGTTGACTACGTCAGCTTCCTCCAGGCAAATAACTCTGAGGGGAACATACAGTAGTTAAGTCCCAAACATTTTAGTATGAATGAGTTTTAAGATATTTTCACACTTTTCAGGGTTGTTGTGAGGACTGAATGTCCACCACCATGCCTGGCACATCGTATGCACTCAGTAATGAGTAGTCATTATTAATGCAGGATCAGCATGAGGGGCTTGGATGTGGGGAGGGGACGTCCCTGTGCATGTCTATGAGGGGGTGTGTGGTGGATAAAGACAGGCTGAATCTACTTTAGGATATTATGTAGTTGTGTGAGAATGGGTAAAATGCATAAAGTACACCTTAGGTATGTATGTGCCCCATCTAGGGGCATTGAAAAAAAATGATTAGTATTATTATGGAAATGGTGATATCAGAAGTGAGCCTAAGTGGCGGAAGGGAGTTTTGGAAATTAAGTTTTGAGTTGAGAGGTAGCCAGTGAGATTTGGTGAAATTAGGAGAGGAAGAAGAATAGGAAAACTTCCAGATGGGACTTTTAACATCAAAAGGCAGGTCACGTATAAAAACCTGAACTTCTCTAGTTTCTGTGTTTTTGGAGCTAAATTCCACACTTGCAAACAAACTTCTCATTTTTTTATTTTCTAAACTTTTATTAAATGCCTATAGGTGCTAGGCACTGTCCTAGCTACTGGGAATACTGCATCAAACAAAAGAAACCAAGTCAGTGATCTCATGCGGTTTCCATTTCACAGTGGGAGATAGACGTAAAGATAGCTGACTACAAGCAGTGAAGAGAAATATAGCAGGATCAGGGTTTGGAGTATAGCTGTGCGTGTGTGTGCGTGTGTGTGTGTGTGCACGCGCACGTGTGTGTATGCATATCTTAGATTCCCTAGGACACAGAGCCTGAGACAAAGCTTACATCCTAATACTTTTGGGAGGTGCAATCTCAGAGCGGTAAAGGTGAGGGAGAAAAGAATGCAAAGCAGAGCAATCAGGAAACAAATAAAAGGTGGTACATTTTTGAACTGGTCACAGCCTCAGAAGAAACAGGTGGGTCACTCAGGACATTCCCAGAGAGTCCATATGGAGCTTCATACTTGGGGGAGCGAACGAGAGAAGGGGAGCAACTTACGTTGATTTCCTTCTATTTCTGGTCTCTCAATGATCAAATTCACTTCTGGTTTGTGTTATCTGGCCTCTCTGGGCAGCTACTGGGGTGGCTGGAACCTTCATGGGTCCAGCTGGGTTGACTCCGGATTCAGGAGCTGCCAAGGGCTGACTCTCTCCCGGGAGGAAGAGTTGAATCAGCCAGCAAAGGTAAGAGATGACATCAGGGTTTTGATCACATGCACTGCATTTACTGGGGCTCCTCTACCTGGGAAGCAGGGCAGACTGGTGATACCTGGGGACAGGTGGAACAGAACAAATCTGCAGAGGCACATAAATTGGATCCAGTCCCTGAGCTCTTTTATGTATGATGGCCAAACCTCCCCAATAAGGTACTGTTTGAGCAGGGTTCTGAAGCAACTGAGAGAGCCGACCACATGGATATCTTGCAGAAATTGATTCTAGGCAGAGGGCATATCAAGTGCAAAGACCTTCTTCAGGCAAGAGCAGAAGGTGAAGGGCAGGAGGAAGTCAGACTGGCTAGACGTGAATAATTGAGGGCCAATGGTGGGGATGAGCTCAGAAAGGCAGCGGAGGGTTTTCTAAACCTTGGTCGGTCTTTGTCTTTTAGTCTCAGTGAGATGGAAGCCAAGGAGTGACGGGATGTGACTTACATTTTTAAAGGATCTTCTGCTTTCTCGTGGAGAATAGATTATAGAGGGGTGAAGGAGGAAGCTGGAAAACCAGCTTGGAGACGCTTACATCAGGCGGCGACTGTGGAGGTGCTGAGATGCTGGATTCCAGTTATGTTAACTTAGGACTGTCAGGGTTTGCTCAGGGTTGGATGTGGGGTGTCAAAGAAAGAGAAATCAAGGATGATTCTAAGAGTTTTGGCCTGAGCAACTGGAAAAGAGAATGAGTCTCACAAAGACCAAGTTCATTTCTTTTGGTGGGACTTACCTATTTTGCCAATAAGAAGCTGTCTCTGACAAACGTATGGATACCAAGGGGGGAAGGGAGGGTGGGATGAATTGGTAGATTGGGATTGACATATTATACTACTATCTATAAAATAGATAACTAATGAGAACCTACTGTATAGCACAGGGAACTCTATTCAATGCTCTGCGGTGACCTAAATGGGAAGGAAATCCAAAAAAGAGGGGATATATGTATGCGTATAACTGATTCACTTTGCTGTAACACAACATTGTACAGCAACTATACTCCAATAAAAATTAATAAAAAAAAAGAAGCTGTCCCTGAGCAGGATCCTCCATTGTAAAATATTGCAAGTCGAGTTCACCGATAATGCATAATATGTTCAACTAATTTATATATTTTAGATTCATTCCGTATAAGTAGATTGAAATTTAAAATTTCCATCATGTATTAAGTCTGGTTATAGTGTCTCTATTAAGGAAAAAAGGCTTAATTAGCCCTAGAAGTAATAAGTTGCCTAAGTGGCGTGCTCGCCTGCGTTGGGGGAGGAGAAGTGGTGAAATGTACTTATTTTTAGTATTCCTCCAATGAAAGGCAGGCTGGAACTCCCCATACAATGTTTCAGATTGCTGTTGCATGTTGTCATGTCGGGTTTCATTGTTATTGATGCTCAACTCTCTGAGAATATCTCTGGCTCATGCAGAAGGTTCTGAAATATTTCAATGATTTATGAAACAAAGAGGTTTCCTCAATGTCTGTGAAGTAACGCTGATGGCTTTAGCGAATGCAGGAGTAAGCATTTATTACAGCACCGGCAATGCAGTTACCTGGCTGCTTTCTGTTCCATTAACAAGTTGTGAAAAAGTCTTGATGGAGCTTTTAGCCATAAAACATTTTAGAGTGTTATCTGTTTTTCGAAGATTAATTCCATCTGAAATAGTGAAGCAAATGATAAACAGCTTAAAGGAGACCAGAGAAATAGATCATGTTACAGTTGAGGGCAATAATATCGTTCCTCACTTCAGAAAACTTTTCAGGAGAGAGAAATCTGATAAGAAAAATAGGTTGAGCCATGTTTATTGGATGAAACCCGTTAGGCTATTCCTGCCAAGGTGTGTTAAAGGGGAGGGAATAAATAGTTAAAAAAAAAAAAAAAAAGAAAGAAAAGATGTAGAAAATTTTGTTTAAAAGATATTTTTCGTTCATACAATTATTTGAACACCCCCATACTCTACATATTTATTTATTTATTTATTTTCAACTTGTGGTTTCTGAACAGATTGGGCTCAAACCCAAATGAGTCCTGGCGCCTAGCACAGAAGCATTCAGATGAGGTCTAGTTGGCAGAAGTTTTACTTGGGACAAAGATTTTAGTTGAAAAGGAGGAAATGTGTTCTAAATTCTTATTGATAGAGGTCAAAGCACATTGCTGTTGGCAATGCCAAGAAGAAGGTAGGACCACATCTGTAACTCACCACTACTGAGCAGGAGAAACTGATCCAGGTTTTGGTGCAGCTCAAGACACACTCTGAATGATTAGCAAACACTGAGGACCCAGCTTTTGCCCAGTGGAAAGACACACTTGATGACAAATAACTCTCCTTAGAGTTTTAGACAGGCACAGAGAATGATATGCTATTTACCCAGGAGGTAGTAGCATATGACATTTACCACCCCAAGGAGATATTGCAGATGGAAAATATGATCAATTCCCAAGGAGTCTTCAGACTACAGATGATACACTCATGGAAGTTTCAGTGCTTCTGCAACATCCCAGAATCTGTGGACTTTGATGTCATTCACTAGTCATCCTTTGATTATGAGCCTGATGTGCCATTCTTTACACCTTAACATAATATCTTTTATGTTCCAGTTTCAGGGAAACCTGAGATAATAAAGTAGTCATGCATTTATTTATTCATTTAGTCAACATTTATTCAGCACCCGTTTGTAGGGGATTAGGCTAGGCAGTGATTAATAAGAAATGAAAGGCATTTTTTTCTTATAAAGATTGCTATTATCTGGTAAATAATAATAGTAATTATTACTATGCTTCCCCAGGCTACATAAATCCTTGTTGAAATGGGATGACATTAACAGTAGCAACACAGATTTCTCTGACTCTCATCTATAATTGCAGGACCTCTGCTTCTGGAAAAGAGTCCAGCATTTATTGCTGGGAGTCCCACGTGGTTTCTGCTGGGTACCACATATGGCCCCCATTTTTTCCCCCTGCTGCTCTGGCTTCCTTCTGTGTAGGCCTCCAATCATGGGGCACTTCCCTGCCTCTGGGGCCCGGGGCTGAGCTGCTTTCCATGGGATCTACCTCTTCTTCTGAGCACCACTGCTGCAGATGTGTGGGATTCCTTTGGTGGCAACTGTGCATAGCGCTTTTTGGAGTTCTCAGGATGCCAGAGCCACACTGTATTCCTGGCAGAAGTAGATAATATATGTCTCTCCCAGTTTTGGGTCACATGATGAAGCAGGGCTATTTGTGCCAACTGTCTTACAGAGCTCTACTGCCCCAGTTCTTCCTGTTTTTATTCATAGCTTCTCCTTCATGATTCTTCCTCTGTCCTCTCTCCTTCTCTCCATGCTCCATTGCCACAAAGTTCACTGGGGCTGGGGGTGGAGGGCAGTGAGGGCAGGGTGGACAAATCCAAGCGACACTTCGTAACTCAGAATCGTGCCCTTTTCCAATAACCACTGTTATTAGACCAGCTTTTATATCTGATGCCTTTTCCGCATAGGGTAGGATTCTCTTAGTTCTTGTTGTAAATAGACTTGTGGTTGGCCCGGTTTATCAGGCCTGCGGGCACGCTCAGACATCATAGGCTGAAGTCTGTTGATCATTTACATTTGAATCTCATCACAAAGCATTTCCAGAGACAGTGTCTCATTTTCCTCACCACAGCCCAGGGTCATACAGCTTTGACTTTCCGTGCAGACTCCCTAGTGTAGCATCCAGATCTCTTTACTCTCTGGCCTCCACATAGCTCTGTTAATTTCCTCTCTTCACCTCTCCATCTCTCCACGTGAAAGCTATGTGACAGTTATAGAGGGAGAATCACGTGCAATTTTCTGAATTCTCCACTCTCCCTTTTACCTTTGTGACTTTACAATGTGTCTTCCATTGGGTTCCCTGGAAACAGGCTCTGAGATGGAGAACTGCATAGGGAGTGCTCTTGGGAGATTCACTCACAAAGAAGTGAGGAAGGCAGGATCGGGCATCGGGAGAAGCTGATGTGCAGTGTGGTTGCAACTAAGGTTTCAGACAGTCCTACAGAGAATGTAACCCTGGGCAAGACAGTTCTCTGAGGCTGAGGGCAATTGCCAGTGAGGAACGAAGATGTGACCAGCCAGCATTTGATATTACCAGCAACTGCGGGAATGGGTGAGTCAGCCCTGAAGAAGGGCACAGGTGGAATACCAAAGTATCCATTATACATATTTTCCTTCCACTTTAGTGTTCTTACCCAGCTTAATTGCTCAAAATCATGCCATATTTTAGTTTCTTTTATATTTAAATCATTTTTTGTCTTATACAGCTAATTTTTCTTGGAGTTTCTAATTGATATTTTGCCCCTCCCCACCATGACAAAATAAACATATGTTTTAATCTAACTGCTAAGCTCAACTTGCTTCTCTATTTAAAAATGAGTGGGGACTTCCCTGGTGGCGCAGTGGTTAAGAATCCACCTGCCAATGCAGGGGACACGGGTTCGAGCCTTGGTCCGGGAAGATCCCACATGCCGCGAAGCAACTGAGCCCGTGCACCACAACTACTGAACCTGAGCTCTAGAGCCCGCGAGCCACAACTGCTGAGTCCGCGTGCTGCAACTACTGAAGCCCGCACACCTAGAGCCCGTTCTCCGCAACAAGAGAAGCCAGGCAATGAGAAGACCGCGCGCCGCAGCAAAGAGTAGGCCCTGCTCGCTGCAACTGGAGAAAGCCCGCATGCAGCAACGAAGACCCAACGCAGCCAAAAATAAATAAAATTAAAAAAAAAAAAAAAGAGTGGAATGGCATTGACAAAGGAATGGATAAAGAAGAGGTGGTACATATATACAATGGAATATTACTCAGCCTTAAAATGAACGAAATAATGCCATTTGCAGCAACATGGATGGACCTAAAGATGATCATACTAAATGAAGTAACTCAGACAAAGACAAATATATGATATCACTCTTATGTGGAATCTAATTTTAACAAATGATACAAATAAACTTATTTACAAAACAGAAACAGACACATATTTCAAAGACAAACTTATGGTTACCAAAGGGGAAACATGGCGGGGAGAGGGATAAATTAGGACCTTTGAATTAACATATACACACTGCTATATATAAAACAGATAACCAACAAGGACCTACTGTATAACACAGAGAACTCAATATTCTGTAATAACCTATATGGGTAAAGAATCTGAAAAAGAATGAATATGTGTATATGTATAACTGAATCACTTTGCTGTACACCTGAAACTAACACAACATTGTAAATCAACTATACTCCAATAAAATTTTTTAAAAAAATGAATGGAATGGGATACACTTTTTTCTTTTTTTAAAAAATTAAAAATAAATTTATTTATTTATTTGGCTGCGTCAGGTCTTAGTTGCGTCACACAGGATCTTTGTTGTCACATGCAGGCTCTTTGTTGTGGCATGTGGGATCTTTTAGTTGCAGCATGTGGGATCTAGTTCCCTGAACAGGAATCAAACCTGGGGCCCCTGCACAGGGAGCATGGAGTCTTAGCCACTGGACCACCAGGGAAATCCCTACACATTTTTCTTAGACATAATTTTCTTGGATTCCCTCACTTCCCATTTTATTTTGGAACAATTGTTTCCTAGTTCTGTTGCACAGCTCTCCTCCTGGGACATGTTTTCATTGAACTCCTGCTTTAGAAATATTTCTTTTTTTTGGCCATGCCACGCAGCGTGCGGGATCTTCCCCGACCAGGGATTGAACCCGTGACCCCTGTATTGGGAGTGCAGAGTCTTAACCACTAGACTGTCAGACAAGTCCTAGAAATAATATTTCTTAGATTCCATGTCTCCCTCGTATTTCTGTTTACAGCCTCAAGTTACTTTTTACAAAGGATTAGTGGAGATAAACATTTTGTCTAAAAATGCAGGATTTTGCTATGAAATAGAATTTTTGGTTCAAAATAATTTCTACTCATAACTTTAAAGGATGATTCCATCATCTTCTAGCAGCTAATGTTGCTGATGAGAAATCTGATGTCTCTATGATTCTCCTTCCTTCACAGGTAACCTGTTCTTCTTTGGTGGCTAATTTTGGATCTTTGTATTATCTTCAGTAGTCTGAAATCTCATTAAAGTATCACTAAGGATGAGTCTTCCTAAGTTCATCCTGTTAGGCACTTTGTGGTTGCCTTCAATCTCATAGGCTCTGTCTTTTCTCAGCTCAGGAAATTTGTCTCCAACTATTTTTTCACTTCATTTTCTTAGTTTCTTCTTGTATCTTGTTCATGAATCTCTTCAATTGATCTCCCCCATATATTTTCCATTTCTTTGTAATTCTCCTCAGTGTTTTGAGAGATCTACTCTTCTTTTTTTTTAATCTTTTCTGTCAAATTTATTATGACAATTGTAGTTTTAATTGCCAAAGTCTCTTATCTTTGCTCCTTTTAATGACAATCAATTCTTGTTTTACAAATGCAGTTTTTCCAAACCTATGGCAAGGAAGCTGGACTTTCATACTCACGAATCTCTCAGTCATTAGAATGCACAAGAGTGTGTCCAGTGGCTTGAAGGAAGTTCTCCAAAACAAGCTCCTGAGAGATCTATGGGAATCTAGATGGAGCACTGAAGTTATACCCTACTGATACAATTTTGACTGTGGTGTGACATTCTTTTATTGAACTTTATGAACATGATGAAAATGAGCTGCATCTCATGTTAAATTTGTTAAAATACTATCTGGGAATTTCTTGGGATTTATCATGACTTTTCTGGCATTTTCTGGGTCTCACTTACTGGCAAGATGGAATTAAACCAGGCAGGACAGGAAAAATGGTCAAAGTTAATTGGATTTATTCAAAGTGAGGAAATTAAGAGCTGCCATTACATACAGATTAGGGAGCCATAAGAGAGAAAGAGAGTTATATTGTGAGGTGTGGATTTTAGTTGAAATCCATAGAATGTGGTCAGTTGTTAGAGGTCTTTTTGGGCAAAGAACGATGAGACCGTCCAATCTAACATATGTATTCTCTCTTATTCACGATCTTCATTGTTGAAGTGTTGCAAACAAATAAGTATTTACTGTAAATAAAGGCTGAAAGACTGAGAAATCATTTCCAATATCATGAGATGACAGTGCTGGTGAGTCACTTCCTTCCTAAGAACTTTAGATTAATCGAGACTTCAGAAGAACTTAGTTTCACATAATATGTTGCAGTTATTTTTACATTATAAAATCTGATTATTTGCAAGTGTTTCCCAGGTTCGGTTGGAGGTTGAATTGTTCCTGAAGGCTTTTGGCATAATCTTCACTGTATTTTTTTTTTAACAACTTTATTGGAGTATATTTGCTTTACAGTGGTGTGTTAGTTTCTGTTTATAACTAAGTGAATCAGCTATACATATACATATGTCCCCATATCTCTTCCCTCTTGCGTCTCCCTCCCTCCCACCCTCCCTATCCCACCCCTTTAGGTGGTCACAAAGCACCGAGCTGATCTCCCTGTGCTATGCGGCTGCTTCCCACTAGCTATCTATTTCACTTTTGGTAGTGTATATATGTCCATGCCTCTCTCTCACTTTGTCCCAGCTTACCCTTCCCCCTCCCCGTATCCTCAAGTGTATTCTCTAGTAGGTCTGTGTCTTTATTCCCGTCTTGCCCCTAGATTCTTCATGACCTTTTTTTTTTTTTTTTAGATTCCATATATATATGTGTTAGCATACGGTGTTTGTTTTTCTCTTTCTGACTTACTTCACTCTGTATGACAGACTCTAGGTCCATCCACCTCACTACAAATAACTCACTTTCATTTCTTTTTATGGCTGAGTAATATTCCATTGTATATATGTGCCACATCTTCTTTATCCATTCATCTGTTGATGGACACTTAGGTTGCTTCCATGTCCTGGCTATTGTAAATAGAGCTGCAATGAACATTTTGGTACGTGACTCTTTTTGAATTATGGTTTTCTCAGGGTATATGCCCAGTAGTGGGATTGCTGGGTCGTATGATACTTCTATTTTTAGTTTTTTAAGGAATCTCCTGTATTTTTTTTTTTTTTCTGAGGCATGGGAAAAAAGGAGTAACATTTTGCTCTGGCAAAACTTCCACATTTCTCCCTAACCCCTCTAATAAAAATATCTTCATTGAAATTTTTCTTTTTGAAAAGGCACTAGATTGAGAACTTAATGCCCTTGGGAAAAAATCTGCAAAAGAGCTTTCCATTGGTGAATAGGCCCGTCTTTGCCTCTGTGGGTTACAAAATACTACCATTAATATATATGAGGGCATTGCTCAAAGCTATACGATCCACCTATCAAACAACATGTTCATTTTTATAAACGTAATTGGATTAATGAATGCATTCATATAGGGGTACCGATTCCACTCCACCCCATTAGATGGAAACCTTTCCTTTTACTTCTTTGCTGTCTTTCCAGATGAGGTTCTGTGAGGACAGGGTTCTGTGAACATTGGGATGGATATGTTAAAGGCTATTGACCCATTATTTCCTCTAAGGCCTTGTTGATGGCCCTTGGAAATACCCAGTATTAGTCTAGATTTTAGAGTCTACTGAGAAATATGCAGTAAGGGAATATTCACGTTTGAAATTTAGAGAAAAGGAAGTAGCAGTCATATGGACATGGAGATGAAAACATTTATTAAATTTAAACATTAAGTGTAAAGTCAAATGAACATTATCCTTTAATCTTATAAACAGTAAAATAAAATAAATCAAGTCCAGGAGCTTCAAGCTGGCACAAAAAGACAGGTTTCCCCTCCTCCCCTCTCCTACGACTCATCACATTAATATACACACAGGAATAAAACCAACATCATCCTTATCCATTTTTTCTATTTACCACTATCTCTTTTTAAAAAACATTATTCCCTATCTCGGATTTTGAAATATGGAGGCATTGATAACAAATTTCAAATAAGAAAAAACCCCATACAATAGTAGGTATGAAAACATTCCCCATGGTTAAAGAGCTCTTGATATTTACCACACAACAATTTCTCAGGCACCTATGAAAGGTTTTCAGGTTAACTATTGCAAACCCAAACATTATGGTCTTGTCCCATCCATCTTCAGAATCCAGGAAACAGATCAATATTTGAGCTACAGGCCGTTGAATCTAAAGCAAACCTTTCAAAGATGCTCGGTACAAGCAAGTACAATCCTCTAATTAATCACGTAACATTTTAGAAACCTATTTTGTTATAGTGCTCACTATATAAAAATTTTTGGTCTTTGTTAATGGTCTATGATAGGTAAGTGTACAGATTTATGCCTTATGAAGAAAAGTCCAGTTGAACATATTTTGTTTAAATTAATAAAGAACCATGGAGAGAATTGGGGGGTTGAAGGCTTAGGTAATGAATAAGAGAAACAGATGTGGATGAAATATGACTTCCTTCGTGTGGTGTATTTCAGGGAATCTTTAATTTACCTGAATATGGCCATGAGTTATGCTTAGAGTATTGTATTAGAATTCCTAGTAGAAAGGGATTTAGATATACACGTAAAGTTAAATATGGTTAGACAGTAAAATATTGATTGCTTACCACAAACAATGCAGCAGGGTATCTAACACTTGTTTTCCTTGTGGAACATAATAAGGTAATTAATTTCTCTCTAGCTGACTTTTATTTGTGAAAATTTTTTTTTTTTGGTGGAATAGATTTAAATGTGTTTTGTTGTATGTCTCCAGCAGCTCTCTATTTGAGCTATAATAACCATGTGCAGTTTGTGGCAGCCCTTTAACAATCATCACCTAGGAAATGGGGATACTTTCTTCTTCTTTTAAATAGTGAAATACAAGGCTCAGTAGTAAAGCAGCACTCTGGATTTAAAAGCTAATGACTAATAGGAGAGTTCTGACCCTCTGAATTGCGTTTACTGTTCACCAATGATTATGTCATTAGGAATGAATTAGATAGTCAATGAGGTGAATCTTCAAATCAAAGCTGCCACTTTGAAATTTTCAATAATCTGTTCACTTGTAGGATTAGGGTAGTATTTAGTAGCCATTACTGCTCTATTGCTGCAGTTATGTGGCTGTGAAAAACAGTTTTCTTATGGTATGGTTTTCTCTCTCTCTCTTTCTTTCTTCCTTTCCTTCTTTCTTTCTTCCTTTCTCCCTCCCTCCCTCCCTCCCCCCACCCCCTCTCTTTCTTTCTTTCTTTCAAGTAACTATTTTTTAAAGCTAGAGTTCTCTGATCATTTATTCCTGGTATGAACAGCAAGCTAGAGCCAAAGTAACCTACTATTTACTATCTGGATATCACAGGAGAACAAAGTGTAGGGGGTTGAGCAGATGTTAGAGGAGTGCCCTGACCTTGGACATTCCAGAAATGTTGATGGGTGGTGATTCTTGCACCTGCCTCTTATTATTTTTTCTGCATATTGTTTTTACTATCTAAATAATGTAAAGAAACATAATGACTATCATTTTTTTTTTGTCTACTGGAAGAATCCATTTATGACTTTTTATATCTAGTTTTGCATACTCTCCTTTTTATTGCAAAAACATTACTTTAGTTCTTTTGTGGGTACTCAACTATTTATATAAATGGGAATAATGGCTACCACAGTAGCTGACCTTTGTTGCATGTTTGCTGTTCTGGATGCCATGCTAGGGGCATTATCTGCAGTATCTCAGGTGGCTCTTTCTGTACACTATGAAGTTGCCAGGTGGGATAAAAGGGGAACTGGCTAAGATGCAGACAGTAATGTAAACTTTCATTGTGTGCAGAGAATCACATTACTGATTGCAAACCTCCCTCCTCTACTCAGATTTACTGAGTTAAAGGACAATATTCTCTAAGAACACAGAGGAAAAAATATGATAAAACTGACTAGAGGGAAGAAAGCAGATAAATAATAATTCATGCATGCAGAAACAATGTAAGAAGAAAACTTGCATCAAAAACAAAACAAAACAACTCCAGGCCAATGGATTGTGAGAGTTTACCACAATTCAGGCAAAATGACTGAACTGGGTATTATGGAAATAGCAATTATTATTTATTTAAAAATTTTATTTGTTTTTTTTTTTTGCTGCGCTGTGTGGCTTGCCGGATCCTAGGTCCCTTACCAGGGATGGAACCCGGGCCCCCTGCAGTGAAAGAGTCAAGTCCCAACCACTGGACTGCCAGGGAATTCCCTGGAAATAGCAATTATTGATAAACATGTCTGGTGAATTTTCTAAAGTTCAGGATAAAGAAAAAATTTCCTTTGAGACATTTTTTTTGACCCAGGGATTATTCAGAAGTGTGTTGCTTAAACTCTAGGTTTTTGAGACTTTCCTATTGTCTTAAAAAAAGTTCCTGGTCCACATGATACTGGGTACCAAGTGATTGGATCAGAATTACCTAAATGTGTTTGGTAGAATACTAAAGTGGGATTTCTAAATAGCTACCTTGAGGAAAGGGTCAAATACGTTTGGGAAATATCAAGTTAAACAAAGTTAAACAGGTTTATTTCCTGCAAATATTAGCTCCTTTAAACTAAGAAGAATGAAGAATTTCCAAGAGCAAAGTGAAGTATGCAATGTTTCCCAGACATTTAGTCATTGAGCTTCCTTACCTGTGTTTTTTCAATGAATCTTTTGGGATTTGACTCTGGAGAATAAATTTTGGGAAAAATCTTGAGTTATGGTTGCTGAACAAATTTTAAAGGATGTTAAAAAGAATCATGGGGGCTTCCCTGGTGGCGCAGTGGTTGAGAATCTGCCTGCTAATGCAGGGGACACGGGTTCGAGCCCTGGTCTGGGAAGATCCCACATGCCACGGAGCAGCTGGGCCCGTGAGCCACAACTACTGAGCCTGCGCGTCTGGAGCCTGTGCCCCGCAACGGGAGGGGCCGCGATAGTGAAAGGCCCGCGCACCGCGATGAAGAGTGGCCTCCACTTGCCGCAACTAGAGAAAGCCCTCGCACGAACCGAAGACCCAACACAGCCAAAAATAAATAAATAAATAAAATAAAGTAGCTATAAAAAAAAAAAAAATGTTTAAAAAAAAAATAATAAATAAATAAAAAAAAAATAAAAAGAATCATGGCCCCCATGTTTGAGAGCAATGGGTTGTTGATGTTTTTTTCCTCCAAGCTAGAAGTAAATTAATATCAAAGAGAGTTTAAAAACAACTCGCCCACTGCCCCATGGCTGGGAGCCTGCTGCTTAAGAAAACATGGAGTCACAGAGCACTTAGGTGAAGGAGGGAGCGGGGGAAGGAGGGAGAGAGAGAGAAGGAAAGAGAGAATTGGAGGTTGGTATCTGGTTCCTTGTATGTGTTAAGTCATCTGTGGTTCTCGCTATAGAAACAGAAGTCAGTTATTTTGAACACATTCTTTTGTAGTCATCCCAAATGCTAATTTCAGACACTCCCTGTGTGTTGTCATATGGTACATAGAAATTCAGACTGAATGGGTTTCTGCAGTTTGATTTTGAGTCAAGATTCCAATGACCTGGTCATTTTAATGAAATTTTGGCTGACAGGTTCATTTCTGTTCAGTTTTGCTGCATGTTACTACAGGGCTGTGATACTCTACAGATGAAGAAACTGAGGTTCAGAGAGTTAGGGATTTGCTAGGGTCACACACACTGAATGGAGTTGGTACTTGAACATTGTCTGATTCTCAGACTGTTCTCCTTGGCCATTCTCCTCAGAATGGGTTGTAGTTCTTGCCCAATGGGACCATGAAATATTTCCCCAAACATCTCATAGGGATGGGTTAGTAGGAATATGGTGAATATAATGTTACCATGTAGTAGTTACTTATTAAACAGAAAGAATTGTATGGAGATTTCCTTCCATAAGTAAGAATACCACTCTCTGCCGAGACTGAAATTTTATTCAGTCCATAACCTTTGTAAATGAAAAAATGAATTATTCTAACAGGATGTTTAAGATTGGTTCTGTATTGTTTTCAAAGTATATGCTCAAATAACTGATTTCCTGAATACGCTATTTGAGAAAATGACCTGTCAAAACAAAAGTCTGGTTTTTAAAATTATTTCCCTTTGAAACACAAATTTTTTTAACACAATAAGATACATCCAATTAATGTTCTTTAGAGCAAAAGACATTCAATTAAGTTCATATTTCAAAGTTAACCTCTCTGAAGGACAGAGAATTCACATTTTAAAAAGTGTCCTTGATTCTAGTCTCCATACTTTATTCACTGCTAATCAAGCCCAATCTGGGGAGAAAAACTATATGGTTTAACATGGAATTGTGTGAGAACCTGATGAATTCAAATTTTACTTGATTGAAACAGTTGATTTTATTTCTGTTGTTAGATGGCATTCAAGGTTGAACCAAGTAGACCCCAAATGCACAAAGACTGTGCTATAATTTTTTTTCTTCTTAGAATTCATTGATTTTTGAAGTCATTGGAACATTTGTTTGCTTTTTAAGATGTCTGCCATCTGACACATCCTTTGCTGGGTATTCAGAAACATGCTTACTTGCTCTTTGTTTTGTGTTATGAGGTGAATTCTTTCCCTTTAGCCTGGTTTATCTGCATCTGCAGTAATTAGTTGGGTGGTGAATTAAATGAGTTACACCTGAGTTAGTTGAGAGCTTTAATCTGCCTGCATGAGTAGGAAAACTCTAAGCTTTCACTGAACTGAAAACTCGACTCATTGGCAGGATAGAGGGTGACAATGGTTGGAGCTAATGAGGTTCTGTTGGAAGAGATTGAATAATCATTAAAAAATCCATTCATTGGCTGATCCGGCTGTCAGGATAGGGCATCATCACACATATGGCGTAGTTGCCTTGGCCTCTGTTCACTGTGGTTAGTATAATTCTTTCAGGAGAGTCTACTTCCCAAAGCATCAACAACCACAATTTAACAATAGGAGCAAATGTATGGTGGACTTGTGTTTCTTAATCAAACTGAAATTCTGTGTTTGGCTAACAGTATCCTGTATCGAAGGAAAAAAATGGCTGTTCCATCTTCTGTTTGTTTCTAAGAGCCAGCAACAAGCTCTTGGCATCAATATTCACAGTGGGTTTTCAAACACTCGGCAAAAACCATCAATAGCATCTGCTCACACCCCATCACTCTACCCCACATTCATTTGGGGGATGGTTGTAGCTAACTGAGTGGTTAGATTCTGCATCCTTCTGTATTTAAACTCAGCACAATGGTCTAACTTCAGCATAGTTAGAATGTTGCTTCAAAACAGTTGAATATTATCTTCAGCCTCACTCATGAGGCCCAGGCCGCTTGACCAAATAGCAGAGCCAAAAACTGTAGACTCCAGTCCTAGCCTCTCTGATTTACTGAAGGACCATGAAAATCCCTGGATAGAGTCAAGAGGCCACGATTTAAATGACTCTGTATGGGCTAGCTTTGAGATCTTGGTCAAATATTTTAGTTTTAGCCTTAATTTTCCTCATCTATAAGTATGGGGATCAAATTATAATCCCTGTTCACCCCACAAGGTTACTTGTTTTAGCTGAGAGGAGCTTTAAATATTATTTCTAATATAATAGTTAAATAAGTGTATACTGTCTACCTTCTGGTCACTGGTTAATGCTTTGGAGAATGTCTAGCCCCATTCCACATGACAGATATTTGTGGACAGCTATCTTACAACTGTTAACCATTATGTTTCAGTTGTAAACATCCCTCCTTGCTGTGATCATGGCATGGTTTCCCGCACCTTCATCCTTCTGTTCATACTCTGTTAGGAAGTCAGTGTTTTTCCCAATGTACCTGTTAAGATATGGCACCCAAAACTGAACACAGAACTCAAGTTGGAGGTCTCGTATTGCCTTAATATATCCTTATTTTGCAGAGCTCAGAATGCAGTCCTAAGGTTGCCTTAGCAGTTTTGGGCAGCTAGATCCACTGACCTCATTTAGATTTTCGTCCATGAAACCTATAGATCTTTTTCATATCAGCTTCACGTGCATCCATATCTACCTTCCTATACTTAACAATAGTAAGTGATAGCTAACTTTTATCAAGCACTTACAATGTACAAGGCACTATGCTATGTGGTTTGCATATATTAAATGTTTAATTCTCATAACAAACTTACAGGCAAAATTTATTATTTTCCCTGTTTTACAGATTAGTAAACTGGGACTTAAAAAAAATATAATAGATTTTTCTGTGTTGACCTTGTATAGTGCACCCCTGCTAAGTTCACTTATTAATTCTAGGATTTTCTTGTCTTTCTTTCTTTCTTTCTTTCTTTCTTTCTTTCTTTCTTTCTTTCTTTCTTTCTTTCTTTCTTTCTTCTTTCCTTGCTTCTTTCCTTCCCTCCTTCCCTCCTTCCTCTTTTCCTTCCTTCTTTCTTTCTTTCTTTCTTTCTTCTTTCTTTCTTTCTTTCTTTCTCTCTTTCTTCTTTCTTTCTTTCTTTCCTTCCTTTCTTCCTTCCTTCCTTCCTTCCTTCTTTTCTTCTTTCTTTCTTTCGTATAGGTTTGTTAGAATTTTCCACATAGACAATCATGTTGTCAGTGACTGGGACAGCTTGTCTTTTCCAATCTGTATATCTTTTCTTTCTTTTTCTTACCTTATTGCAGTGGCTAGGAGTTCCAGGACAATACTGAGCAGGAGTGATGAGAGTTAACATCCTTGTCTTGTTTCTGATTGACAGGGGGAGAATTCAGTCTTTCATTATTAAGTATGATATTAGCTGCAAATTTTTTGTAAATGTCCTTTATAATTTTGAGGAACTTCCCTTTTATTCCTAGTTTGCTGAGAGATTTTAAGAAATCATGAAAGGGTGTTGTATTTTGTCAAATATTTTTTCTAAATCTATTAATACAACCACATGGTTTTTCTTCTCTAGGCTGTTAATATGGTGAATTATACTGATTTCTGAATATTAAACCAGTCTCACTTTCCCAGAATAAACTTCCTTGGTTGTGTTGTATTATTCTTTTGATATATTGCTGGATTTGATTTGCTGATATTTTGTTGAGAATTTTTATGTCTTTCTGAGGGATACTTGTCTGTAGTTTCATTTTCTTTTAATGTCTTTGGTTTTGGTATAAAGGTAATGCTGGACTTGTAAAATTACTTATGACATGTTTCCTCCATTTCTACCTTCTGGAAGAGAAAGTGTAGCATTGGTGTAATTTCTTCTTTACACCTTTAGTAGAATTTGCCAGTGAAACTATCTGGGCTTGGAGATTTCCTTTCCAGAATATTTTAAGCTACAAATTCAATTTCTTTAATATTTTTAGAATTTTCAGGTTATCTATTTTATTTTGGGTGAGTTTCAGTAGTTTGTGGTTTTCAAGGAATAGGTTCATTTCATCCAAGTTTTTGAGTTTATGTACGTAGTCATTCATTATGATCCTTTTAATATTTTGAGGGTGTATAGTGAGATCCTCTATTTCATTTCTGATACTGATAATTTGTTTCATCTCTCTGCGCTCTTCAGTATTGTTAGAGGTTTGTCCATTTTATTGATCTTCAAAAAATCTTTTTGTTTTATCAATTTTCTCTATTGTTTTTCTGTTTTCAATTTTGTTGATTTCTGCTCATCTTTATTAGTGCCTTTTCCTACTTAAATGGGGCTCATTTTACTCTTTCCTATTTTCTTGAGGTGGAAACTTAGAGAATGTTCTTTTTTTTTTTTAAGTAGAAGCATTTCATGCTATGAATTTTTCTCTAAGGATTTTGTTCAGTTCAAAATATTTTCTAATTCCCTAAGGAAATTTTTTCCTTTTTATCCATGGATTTAACTGTGTTTTGTTTAATTTCTAAGTATTTGGAAATTTTCCTGTTATTCTTCTTTTATTCATTTATACTTTAATTCTATTATGGTCAGAGAATATGCTTGTATGTTTTAAATTAGCTAAAGTTTGATTGAGACCTCAGATATTATCTCCAGCTATAAAGGAAAATCAGTCTCCAATAGCCATGTACCTTTCCAGAGTGAGAAGGTGGATCACTTGCGTAGAAGTCCTTTTTTAAAGGTTTTGATGTATGGGTGGTATGTTTTGTTTTACAGCAATGAAAGGAAAAGCAGACCAAACTATTCTGAAAAATCAGAGATAAAATTTACGTTAGCTACTTAAGAAATTTAATGGGTCCAGGACTAGAGATGTGCATTGTGAGGTAATTAAATCTACGTTCTAGTATATAAGATACAGTTTGCTTGGTAGAACTGATTGGATGGGAACACCAGGAGTGAAGGAAATTCAGAAGGTTCCTGAGTTCTTCCAAGAGGAGGGGGACCATATCTGTCTTTGTCGTTCACTGGATTCTCTCCTCTGCGGCCCCCAGGTTGGTGCCTGCCACTCCTTGTGGTCTGCTGAAGCTCCCCTGGGATGTGGTTAGCCAGCAACTGCCGTATCTGTATGCCTGCATCTGTGGCTCCTTGCAAATTAACCCCTGGCCACTGGATGCCACTCTTCCGTCAGAGTTTTGGTTTGCCCACCTCTTGCTATTAAAATCCTACCAGTGAATAATCATTTCTGGTTTTGCCCAAGGGTTACAGTGTGAAGTTTGATGAAATTGTTTAACTGATCATAACGTCCATCTCTCCAGAGAGCTGATGCCTGGCTTAGGCAAACCACAGAAAGTTTCAGTTCCAGTGTGCTTGTCTCCTGGGTTAATCTGAGTCATCAAAACCTCTTCCACTCCCTAGGCTGCTTCCCGCTGGGATCAACTTGCTGAGGCCAGAGCTTGACATTTTCATGCCTGCCCCTCTCCTTGACTTCAGTCAGAAGCCATTTGAACTTAATTACTTTCTTCTTAGCAGTCTCCTGTCTTGCTGCACCTCCTCCCTGACCCTCTGGGCTGAGTGAAGTTTCCCTTTCACCAAAGTTTCCCAGCACCTTAGATGCATTTTGATTACACATATTGTATTTATTTGTTTACCTGGAGAGACTGGCAGCAATGTGCATAGGTTTTAAAGTTAGACTGTGGTGGATTACCTAAATGGCCCCTTTGCCATATAACTTTGCAGTTTCTCTCATTAAAAGGTAGAATATATTCCTCTGCCCTTACCCAAGTTTGTCCATGTAGCTTTCTTTGGCCAATGGAATGTTGGCATGGACCATGTAACCAAGTTTGAAGGGTGCTTACTGTGGTCTTGAGAACAACACACCTGAGGCAGTCTGATGCTCCCAGAAAAGTGAGAGGCATTTGGAGTCAGTCACCCTGAATCAAGCCCGGCCTGGATCAAATGGCCCTCAGCCGACCTCCAGATCACTGAGAATAAATGAATGTAGGTTTAATCTACTGATATTTGGGGTGGTTTGTTGGCAGCATTTTTGTGGCAATACATAGATAGGCTAGGATTCCAATCTGATCTCTGAAACTCACCAGCTATGGTTTTGAAATATACCAGCCTTTTAAAATGGGGTAAGTAGTAGCTTCTCTTTAGGGTCATGGCCAGGACAGGTAATTACATATGCAAAATGTCAAGTGTGGGGCCTTAAAGTCACCTTTACAGCTACTGGCCCATAGTAGGTACCCAATAAATGTGTGTTGAGTGCATAATGAAAGCTTTAAAGAGTGATGGTGGGGACTACCCTGGTGGTCCAGTGGTAAAGAAGCCACCTTCCAATGCAGGGGATGTAGGTTCGATCCCTGGTTGGGGAACTAAGATCCCACATGCCACGGGGCAACAAAGCCCGAGCACCACAACTACTGAGCTCGTGCGCCTCAACTAGAGAGCCTGTGTGCCACAAACTACAGAGCCCACGCACTCTGGAGCCCATGCCACAACTAGCAAAGAGAAAGAAAACCCGCACGCCACAACTAGAGAGAAGCCTGTGCACCGCAAGGAGCGTCGCAACGAAAAATCCCATGTGCTGCAATGAAGATCCCGCAGGTCACAACAAAGACCCGACGTAGTGCAAAAAAAAAAAAAGAGTGATGGTTGTGAGAAACATCACATGATGGGACTTAAGGACTTGTTTATAATATTGCAGCCATGGAGCGGGTCTCTAGAAATTTTTAAGGGCATTAATCTTTCTAAATTTCTGGGGGAACCAAGAGATTCCATGATGCCTGGAGCGTAGTATGAGGAGGGCGTGCTACACTCTTTTGAGACATCTTTCACCTCTGTCGTCTTCTGATCCCAGGATCCTTGTTTTCTGAGAGTCCCTTCCGTCCCACATGTCTTGTGGCTGTCTGATCCTACTCCTTGGTGTACCTATGTCATGACTCCTCCTCTATCAGAAACCCCGGAATTATCAAGGGTGTTTGAACAGGGAGATGTTGTCTGCAGAGGACAGGGGATGCGACATGACTGAAGAGCCCTAACTTCAAGTTTGCTGGTGGTCCTGTTAGCAACTCAGATGCATATGACCTTTTTTTTTAAATGTCTTCCAGTGGTTTCTGAGTCACCCACTAGTTGTTGAATCTTAAGATCATTTGTCACTGAGTTCCAGGAAAGGTGCTAGGTGGCCTGCCTGTTTGTCCTCTGAGCTAATTGTGATGGGCATCTGTGATTCCAACCTTGCTATCATCTCAGGAGGGTCACGGATCTTTCCTAATTAATGTTTATAGCTCACTCTGGTCCGCTGAGATGGAAACAGAGGGAGCAATGTGCCAAATGATTGCACCGTGATTTTCATCCCCCTGATTGATAATAGGCTCTGAGGATATCTAAACTCTGTCCTTGGTTTTAGGGCTGGCCGGCCTGAAAGTGTTACTGACCCTCACATGTGAGCAGGTTAACTTGGGGAGTGGAGTGCATGAGATACAGCTGCAGGTTGGATGACTACTTCACAGCTGCCACAGTCAGGCCCTGCCCAGGATTGGGTCCAGTTCTCTCCCTCCCAGCTTGGAGGGATCCAGGATTCAAAGTTGGACTGTCTTTTTTTTTTTGCCCATTGTTTACTGCTTTATTTCTACCACATCGAACTGATTAGAAGCACTGTCAATGAACTTTGTTAACCAAAATTGCAGAAATAGAGAACTGATGGAAATAAGAGGTGTTTATTTGTGGTCTGTTAGGACTGCAGCCCGGAGACGCAGATTCAAGAAGCACTTGAATTATGTTCTGCCAGACTACAAAATGCAGGAGGCTTAAAAAGGCAAAAACCACAAGGTTACATAAATTGTTTGTCAAGAATTAGGATAGGAATTGGTAGGGAAGAGGTAAAATAGTCATTATACACAGATAACGTGATGCTATATATAGAAAACCCTAAAGATTCCACACAAAATGTGTATTGAGTATATGATTGAAGCTTTAAAGAGTGATTGTGGTGAGAAATATCACATTGTGGGATTTAAGGACTTGTTAAATGAATTCAGCAAGGTAGCAGGATACAGGATTAACATACAGAAACTGGCTGCATTTCTTTACACTAACAATGAAATATCAGAAAGGGAATATAAACAAACAATCCCTTTTAAAATCACATCAAAAAAAACACTTGAGAATAAACCTCACTAAGGAGGTAAAAGACTTATATGCTGAGAAGTACAAACCATTAATAAAGAAAACTAAAGATAACTCAAAGAAATGGAAAGATATCCCATGGTCTTGGATTGGAAGAATTAATATTGTTAAAAAGACCATACTACCCAAAGCAATCTACATATTTAATGCAATACCTATCAAAGTACCTGTGACATTTTCCACAGAACTAGAACAGATAATCCTAAAATTTGAAAGACCCAGAATTTCCAAAGCAATCCTGAGGAAAAAGAACAAAGCAGGAGGCATAACCCGCCCAGACTTCTGACAATCCTACAAAGCTACAGTAATCAAAACAGCATGGTATTGGCACAAAAACAGACACACGGATCAATGGAACAGAATAGAGAGCCCAAATATAAACCCACAACCTATGGACAATTAATCTTTGACAAAGGAGGCAAGAATATACTGTGGGGAAAAGACAGTGTCTTCAGCAAGTGGTGCTGGGAAAGTTGGACAGCCACATGTCAATCAATGAAGCTAGAAAACACCCTCACACCATACACAAAAATAAACTCAAAACGACTTAAAGACTTAAATATAAGACAAGACACCATAAAACTCCTGAAAGAGAATATAGGCAAAACATTCTCTGACATAAATCGTACCAATGTTTTCTTAGGTCAGTCTCCCAAGGCAATAGAAATAAAAACAAAAATAAACAAATGGTACCTAATCAAACTTACAAGCCTTTGCACAGCAAAGGAAACCATAAACAAAATGAAAAGGCAACCTACAGACTGGGAGAAAATATTTGCAAATGATGTGACCAACAAGGACATAATTTCCAAAATATACAAACAGCTCTTACAATTCAAGAACAAAAGAACAAACAACCCAACTGAAAAATGGGCAGAAGACCTAAACAGACATTTCTTCAAAGAAGACATACAGATGGCCAAGAGGCACATGAAAATATGCTCATCATTGCTAATTATTAGAGAAATGAAAATAAAAACTACAATGAGGTACCGTCTCACAGCAGTCAGAATGGCCATCATTAAAAAGTTTACAAATAAATGCTGGAGAGGGTGTGGAGAAAAGGGAACCTTCTTACACTGTTGGTGGCAATGTAAATTTGTGCAACCACTATGGAAAACAGTATGGAGTTTCCTCAAAAACCTAAAAACAGAGTTGCCATATGATCCAGCAATTCCACTCCTGGGCATATACCCAGACAACACTATAATTCAAAAAGATACATGCACCCCTATGTTCATAGCAGCACTATTTACAATAGCCAAGACATGGAAACAACCTAAATGTTCATTGACAGATGAATGGATAAAGAAGATGTGGTACATATACACAATGGAGTATTACTCTGTCATAAAAAAGAATGAAATAATGCCATTTGCAGCAACATGGATGGACCTAGAGATGATCATACTAAGTGAAGTAAGTCAGAAAGAGAAAGACAAATGCCATATAATATCACTTATATGGAATCTAAAATACAACACAAATGAACATATCTATGAAATGAAAACAGACTCATAGATATAGAGAACAGACTTGTGGTTGCCGAGGTGGTAGGGGGTGGGGGATGGATTGGGAGCTTGGGATTAGCAAATGCAAACAATTATATATAGTATTGATAAACAATAAGGTCCTACTGTATAGCACAAGGAACTGTATTCAACATCCTGTGATAAACCATAATGGAAAAGAATATGAAAAAAATATGTATAACTGAGTCACTTTGCTGTACAGCAGAAATTAACACAACATTGTAAATAAACTATACTTCAACAAAATTTTTAAAAAAAGAATTACGATTGGAGCTGGCAAGAAGTAAGGGTGCTTGCTAAGCAAAGATTAGTTGGGGTCTGAAATGATTACATAGTCGTGGGGGTGGTCTTTGAAACTTAAAGGTTGCAGCTGGCAGCTACTAGCAGATATTGTTTCGAAAGTGGCTGGTGGTGTCCTTGAGTTTGATACAGTTCAGAGAAAATTCAAGCTCTCAGTGATGCAGGTATGCGTCAGAAACCACATCCACAATGGCCATGTGGCTCCATTTTGGATGTCTGAACCACAGTTACTCCATTTTGATTTTTAAATGATCCTAAAGGTGTCATCTACCTGAAGTCATTCAATTCCAGCTGCCCAGAGGGTGGGACTTTTTCTGATCAGGTCAAGCAGAGTTGAAACAATACTATTGGTTACTTACCTCAAATAAGTTCCCCTACCTCTTTGCTGAAAGAACTCCAGTTTTGTTCATATAAGTGCCTTTCAGGTGACTCTATCCCCAGCTTGGGAGTAAATCCTGATTCATCTAAACCTCGTGTGGTCTTTTCATTGCTCTAGACGGTTACTGGCGTGGGGTGGGCATAGGACCCAGTTCTGGCTACTGGGATCTGAGGATCAATCTGCTGGTGCAGAGACATTTGGAAAGACATTTCCTCGCTCTGTAAAAGGAGCCACAAGGAAGAAACAGACCCTTGTCTGGCTGGTGGTTGTCCTGTCTACAGGTGAAACTTAAGTTGCGGCAACCGTCTTGTGACCATGATGGAAACTCATTGAGGACAAAGCAGACAAGCTAAGGAGGGTAGAGCAGAAAAGAATTGGTCCTTGATGGTTTCACTGAGCCTCAGAATAAATCATCCCTGGAGCTATCCTCCTTTGGAACTTGTGTTATGCGAAACAATAAACTATCCTCATTGCTTAAACCATTTAAAGTTGAGTTTTCTGTGGGGTGCAGAAAAAAAAAAAAACCAAAATAATACCAAAGAAGTTGTTTGTAAGAATATAAACATTTCACATAGATTTCAGGGTGGCACTGGCTGCCTCAGCTGTTCTGTAGCTTCTCTCTCTTTGTTTCACTGCTCTTTGACTCTGGGTCACTCAGAGGCCAAGTTGGGTCTTGTCCTATGAGCTTCCTTTGTCCTCCATTCAGCACTGGCAGACCCTGCCGACTAAGCCCCTGAGCCTGGTGTTCACTATGTGATGCATGAAATCCACAGGAAGTGTAATAGGCAACCTCTGAGCATTTATGAGTAGTGGCAGAACAGTAAAAGGGGTAATTCAGGGAAGCAGATTTGCTTCATTTCCATTCAGCCACTTACTAGTGATGTGACCTTGGATTGTGTTATTTAGACTCAGGAACCAAGACATCCTCCATTAAGATGGTTATAAAGATTGACCTGGCCGTTGCCCACCTCTCCTGTCTGCTGCTTCACATGATCTCTCTATTCCAGCCACTCTAATCCTCCCTCACATCTTCTGAAGTGCTTTGCTTTCTCTCACCACAGGACTTTTGCACATGCTGTTCTTTCTGTGAGGAATGCTTGTTCCTCACTCTGCCATCTCCCACCATTTGTTAAACTACATCCTTCATGCTCTCAGCTCAGGGGTCTCTTCCTTTCCTGAGTCTCCTGCATAGATTATCTTTCTTGTTGTTCTCATGGAACCACAGAGCATTTATCACAGGTCCTAGTTATTTCCTCATTACTGTTGTTTTTGGTTAATATTGATCTCCCACAGTAGCCTGAAGTTCCAGGAAATCAGGGATCACATCTCATGTTAATATCTGTTGTATCCTCAGCTGTCTAGATCAGTGCTTTTCCTATAATAATATTCAATAAAATTTGTTGAATGAATGTATGAATATGCAAATTTCTGATATTTAGCAGGGCTCAGTAAATCGTAACTGCCTTTGTTATTGGGTTCTCTTATCAGACTTTCCAGCCATTTCATATTTTCTTATGTTCTTTTGAATAGAATCCAGAGTATTTCATCACTAAGTTGCCCTTTACATATGGTACAAAGGAGCAGATGGTAGAGTGTCATCAGAAATCCCAAAGGACTTCACCTCTCTGATCCTCAGTTTCTTCATTTATGCAGTGAGTTAGACCCTTGTTTCCCTGGCATTTGTAACTCTCAGGTGCAGGGCAAGGCACAGGGGGGATATGGCACGCCTTCCTGGTTCATTGATTTTACTTGAATATTCGTGGAAAAGAAAACCTATCTAATTAATGAAACAAAAATGCCTTATTGAGTCGAATTACAAAATGTGCACAAATTTTAAGACAAGAGGATCCACCCTCAAGTTCCTTGGTGATGTGTGTGTGTCAGAATCACCCAGGCTCTGTTCCCAAGGGATTTGGCTTCAACTGGCCTGGAATCTATGTATATATTTTAAATATGTATCAATATATGTACATATTTAAAAGCGCTCCATGGGATACTAAAGTGCAGGCAAGGCAGAGACAACTGTTCTGGGGTATTTTGGTGGAAATATGAGACTCAGTGCCCTGGATGAATTCAAAGGTCCTTTCTAGTTTTGACCTTTTTCCTCTTGCTCAGTTCTTCTCAAACGATCTTGCAGTTCTACAGTTCTACAGCTAGGTCTTTCAACAGCTACTTTTGGCTCTTCCCCGTGGGAGGGTTTTCACAACAACTCAGGCAATAAACTCAGGAGAATTGTCAAGGGTGCTTGGAAACCATCCTGCAGCCCCTGCTGGTAAGCTCGTCTCTATGTTTTCAGAGAAGAAAAATGCATGCATCTAAATTTTTTTTTTTTTTAAAAAATATTAATTAATTAATTTATTTGGCTGCGCTGGGTCTTAGTTGTGGCATGCAGGATCCTTTTTAGTTGCAGCATGCGGGATCTTTAGCTGTGGCATGGGAACTCTTAGTTGCGGCATGTGGGGTCTTAGTTCCCTGACCAGGGCTTGAACCTGGGCCCCTGGCATTGGGAACGTGGAGTCCTAGCCACTGGACCACCAGGGAAGTCCCACATCTAAATTTCTTGGTGGAACGTCTGGCCAGCTTGGCTCAGTTTTGGAACTGGGAGTTCCAAGGCACCTCAGGCCTGCAAATATGAGAGGCTGCTGCTGCCTTCTGGCTCAGTTTCCCTACTGTCTCCCATCTGGCCAGTGCCTGGATTTAATTGAACAAGAGTCTGACCTTCCGCCTGAGCCTTTGTTACCATGCAGGCTGCACTGCAAGGGACGTGAAAGCTCCCCTCAGTAAAGCATTTCCACACACTGCCTATTTGAGCAGGCATATCCAGAGATCTTAACGCTCAGCATACAGGGATGCTATGAAAATCAAATGTGTTTTATTTATAAGTCCCTGTGCTCCCCCTCCCAACCTCCCAAAGAAAAAAAATTGCAAGCAACGACTGCAAATAATTTTTCAAATCAATCGTTTTATGAAAATGCCTGTTTTTCGTCTATCTTTTTTAAGGACTAGAGAATCACATAAATGACAATTCCAGAAACTGTAGATTTATGACTTTTTAACTTTCCAAGTATGTTGGCACGGAGTAAAAAAATAAAATAAAATTTTGTAATTTCGGGAAGAGAATAATGTACTTTTTTATTAAAATGGAAATGACACACTGCTGCATATCTAAGTTGATTTAGTGTTTTTATTAGTTATATAACTGTTTTAATACCTCACTAACTATTGCATTCTCCCTTAAGGTTTCCATTGTTCCCATACCCTAGAAACAAATTGATAATTCTGAAAAAATAAAGTATTTCTTGGTTGTTTCCTAACGGCAGAATAGCAATCAGTCACCACAGGGTTACTACAATGGGCATCATTATATCTGGATCCTTATCAGTTTCACTATACGGGTAAGGATTATTGCTGTCTACCGGAACTCCTTTGGTGTTATTGCTTAATTTTAATTGTGATTGTAAAATGTGAACAAGGTGGATCTTTAAACCACAATTAAACACCTGCTATACTTGTCTGTTGGCATTTAAAGATATATCGAGTATTTAAAAACTGCTGATTCAGATATGACATGGAACATCAAAATAGATTTAATTTGAGAACGAATGCTTGCTTAAGGAGGAAGTGCCAGGAAAGTTTTTGGAAGTCAGATAGATGAGTCCAAATTTAAGTTTGACAGGAAAACACGGACTCGATAGAAAGTGTAATCATCATGCAGGATGTTCTCTGGTTTCCTCCTGCCAGGGCTCACGCCAGCTTCCTTCAGCAGTGGGGATCTGACTTTGTCCTACTGACAACTTGTTAATGAAGAACCTCCGTACAGGAAGCACCTGCCCGATGTTGATGAGATATTAATAGGAGAAATAACAGAGTTACCGAGGCACAAGGGAGGGTGGTAAGGAGAAGGGGGGGTGGTATCTGATTTCAGCCCCAGGTCACAGCCCAAATGTGAAAAATAGAAGGTTCTGGCCTTGGGGGCTTAAATCCTGCAGATGGAGGGTGATTGGAAGTTTCCTGAAATCCATATTCCGAGCGAGCATTGGTCCCTGATTTAGGTCTGCAGTCTGGAAACCCGAGGCTTTCTTTCTTTTCATTTTTCCTGATAGGTCAGTGGGTGTCTGCATAATCTCCATCACCAGAATTAACCATTTACAAAGGGCCTGCAAAACACCGTACAAGGACGCGGTTCTGAGTTGCCAATATCACTTAAAACAGCATCATTTGCCTAAGCTCAGGTATGCTTCAGTTTCTTTGGAAAATAGCATTTCTTGTTTTAATTTCCCAGCAGTATTTTTACAAACAGTGAAGTAGGGAGTGGTATGGATGGGACAATGGGACAATAAAAGACTCTTTCCTTGGAGAAATAGGACCATAGGTTGGTTGTAAGGAGCAGGAAAGAATAAAAATATACTGGGTTATAGTCATCTAAACTTCATTTTTTACTTATAAAAAATCAAATCAAAATCGATTTGCAAATCCCTACTTTCCATTTCAAGTAAACAAATCTGATGGCTCGTGAGGGAGCCGCTCAGCTGTGTAGGAAGGTCCATGTGAAACAGACTTTCTTCAAAGACTGCAGAACATCTAGCTAGGAGGCAAACGCGTGATGAAACAGGACAGGGAACATGCCTGCTTGGGAGTTGAATCTGGAGTAAGGTGCACAGGTAAATCCCATTTAATTCTGTACATCGGAATGCCACATTCAGATACGCTCTAAAACTCTGCGTCCTTTTGCTCTCCCGCTAAGCTCTGTCTCAGGGCTGTGACACAAAATGAGGAATAACCAGACTTTAAAAAGGCTTAACAAGTAATCTGGGCGTTTAGTGAGAGTCACTCGAGGACCCAGAGGACGGGATCACGTATAAAAAGAATCGAAATCTCTCATTTCTCCAGGGCAAATCATGCTCCCTCTCTGTCTCTCTGATGTCACCAGCGCAATGGAAACAATATCCTCCCATATTGAAGTCCCTGTGAAATCGTGGATCTGAACTGAGGATGAGCAAGAAGACCTCCTGGGGAACACTTCCTTTTCTATCCTCAAAATCATACAGCCTGAAGCTCCACCTGTGGTTTGGCACACAGCTGTGCAGGGGTGGTGGCAGGAGGGTAGAGAGGAGGGAAGGGGTGGGCGTTAAAGAGTCTACAGATCAATTCTGCTTTGTAATCATAGCTCTAAACCGAGTCACTTTAGAACCAAATTAGAAGAATTGTTCTCTTGGGTCTCATTTTAAGGGACCCTTAGATATGATAATTGTGCCCAATGAAGACACAAAGTAAGTGCTCAATAAATAATTTTTGAATGTGTCCAATGAAGGCACATAGTAGGTGCTCAATAAATAATTTTTGAATGAAAAGATCCAGAACAGGCCCATTGAATGGATCGTGACAAGAGTGGATAAATAAAGAAGTTCTAACTCACCAGCCAATTTGCACAATGATGGAGAAAAATAGTTGAAATCTTTGACTATGAAGGCATATTAACTAAGGTAACATCTGCTGCTATAATGTACAAACCCCCAAATCCCAAAGGTATAACCCCATTTCAGATTCACTCTCAGTGTCTGGAATGAGTGTTCCTGATTGGGGAGAGGTTCCTCCAAGCTCGGATTCAGGGACTCTGGCTCCTCCGGTTTGCGGCTTCTTCATCTACAGCAGGCAGCTTCCAACCTTGCTGGAAGAGGGAAAGAGCGTGAAGGACCAGGCTTTGGCAGGTGTCTATTGGACAGGACCGGAAGTAAGTTACACATCTCTTCTATCCACGTTCCATCGTCCCGTCCTGCAGGGAGGAATGTAAACTAGTCCAAGAAAAAGAGAAAATCGTTTGATGAACAGAGGTGTTAGAAGAAACCAGTGGGTTAGGAATTATGCCCTGGCTCTTCTACTTTTGGAAGGAAAATATGTTGAACAGTTTGCATGATCTTTGGCATAGATGGGAGCATGAAATCTTTCCTGCTCATGGTGTGAACTTTGAAATGGCCAGAGTGTCTCAGACTCAAAGCAGGAGGGGGAACAGGAGGGTCAGAGTTCTTTTCGGAAAGATGGATGCTTTTGTTTTGGGAATTGCCTTGGACTTAAGCATGTGACACTATCAAACAAGTTCACACTCTCTGTGATGATCACTAGTATGGTGATCTAAATATATTGTTAATATGTCCCTAGAGACCAAATCACCCATATCCCAAGGACTGACCTTTCCTTGATCATTTAGTGACAGATATAGGTCGGTGAAACTCACATGATATTCAGGCTGGATTCATGTCATAAAACCTATGTGATTTATTGATATATTCTTATCCCCCCTCTAAAAAATGGATCCTTAGGCATTTTGTGTTTCTTGTGTGTATGACTTTTTTCTCAAGCAGGGCGCCCAGAGGGAAAGAGAAAGAGAGTTTGTCTGGTGTGCTAAGGGGTTTTCCAGCACGCTTATTTATTTATTTATTTATTTATTTATTTATTTATTTATTTAAACATCTTTATTGGAGTATAATTGCTTTACAATGGTGCATTAGTTTCTGCTTTATAACAAAGTGAATCAGTTATGCATATACATATGTTCCCATATCTCTTCCCTCTTGCATCTCCCTCCCTCCCACCCTCCCTATCCCACCCCTCTAGGTGGTCACAAAGCACCGAGCTGATCTCCCTGTGCTATGCGGCTGCTTCCCACTAGCTATCTATTTTACATTTGGTAGTGTATATATGTCCATGACACTCTCTCACCCTGTCACATCTCCCCATATCCTCAAGTCCATTCTCTAGTAGGTCTGCGTCTTTATTCCCGTCTTGCCACTAGGTTCTTCATGGCCTTTTTTTTTTTCCCTTAGATTCCATATATATGTGTTAGCATACTGTATTTGATTTTCTCTTTCTGACTTACTTCACTCTGTATGACAGACTCTAACTCCATCCACCTCATTACAAATACCTCCATTTCATTTCCTTTTATGGCTGAGTAATATTCCATTGTATATATGTGCCACATCTTCTTTATCCATTCATCCGATGATGGACACTTAGGTTGCTTCCATGTCCTGGCTATTGTAAATAGAGCTGCAATGAACATTTTGGTACATGACTCTTTTTGAATTATGGTTTTCTCAGGGTATATGCCCAGTAGTGGGATTGCTGGGTCATATGGTAGTTCTATTTTTAGTTTTTTAAGGAACCTCCATACTGTTCTCCATAGTGGCTGTATCAATTAACATTCCCACCAACAGTGCAAGAGTGTTCCCGTTTCTCCACACCCTTTCCAGCATTTATTGTTTCTAGATTTTTTGATGATGGCCATTCTGACCGGTGTGAGATGATACCTCATTGTAGTTTTGATTTACATTTCTCTAATGATTAATGATGTTGAGCATTCTTTCATGTGTCTGTTGGCCATCTGTATATCTTCTTTGGAGAAATGTCTGTTTAGGTCTTCTGCCCATTTTTGGATTGGGTTGTTTGTTTTTTTGATATTGAGCTGCATGAGCTGCTTGTAAATCTTGGAGATTAATCCTTTGTCAGTTGCTTCATTTGCAAATATTTTCTCCCATTCTGAGGGTTGTCTTTTGGTCTTGTTTATGGTTTCCTTTGCTGTGCAAAAGCTTTTAAGTTTCATTAGGTCCCATTTGTTTGTGTTTTTATTTCCATTTCTCTAGGGGCTGGGTCAAAAAGGATCTTGCTGTGATTTATGTCATAGAGTGTTCTGCCTATGTTTTCCTCTAAGGGTTTGATGGTGTCTGGCCTTACACTTAGGTCTTTAATCCATTTTGAGTTTATTTTTGTGTATGGTGTCAGGGAGTGTTCTAATTTCATACTTTTACATGTACCTGTCCAGTTTTCCCAGCACCACTTATTGAAGAGGCTGTCTTTTCTCCACTGTATATGCTTGCCTCCTTTATCGAAGATAAGGTGACTGTATGCGCGTGGGTTTATCTCTGGGCTTTCTATCCTGTTCAATTGATCTATATTTCTGTTTTTGTGCCAGTACCATACTGTCTTGATTACTGTAGCTTTGTAATATAGTCTGAAGTCAGGGAGCCTGATTCCTCCAGCTCCATTTTTCGTTCTCAAGATTGCTTTGGCTATTCGGGGTCTTTTGTGTCTCCATACAAATTGTGAAATTTTTTGTTCTAGTTCTGTGAAAAATGCCAGTGGTAGTTTGATAGGGATTGCATTGAATCTGTAGATTGCTTTGGGTAGTAGAGTCATTTTCACAATGTTGATTCTTCCTATCCAAGAAGATGGTATATCTCTCCATCTATTTGTATCATCTTTAATTTCTTTCATCAGTGTCCTATTATTTTCTGCATACAGGTCTTTTGTCTCCTTAGGTAGGTTTATTCCTACATATTTTATTCTTTTTGTTGCAATGGTAAACGGGAGTGTTTTCTTAATTTCACTTTCAGATTTTTCATCATTAGTATATAGGAATGCAAGAGATTTCTGTGCATTAATTTTGTATCCTGCTACTTTACCAAATTCATTGATTAGCTCTAGTAGTTTTCTGGTAGAATCTTTAGGTTTCTCTATGTATAGTATGTCATCTGCAAACAGTGACAGCTTTACTTCTTCTTTTCCGATTTGGATTCCTTTTATTTCTTTGTCTTCTCTGATTGCTGTGGCTAACACTTCCAAAACTATGTTGAATAATAGTGGTGAGAGTGGGCAACCTTGTCTTGTTCCTGATCTTAGTGGAAATGGTTTCAGTTTTTCACCATTGAGGACAATGTTGGCTGTGGGTTTGTCATATATGGCCTTTATTATGTTGAGGAAAGTTCCCTCTATGCCTACTTTCTGTAGGGCTTTTATCATAAATGGGTGTTGAATTTTGTCGAAAGCTTTCTCTGCATCTATTGAGACGATCATATGGTTTTTCTCCTTCAATTTGTTAATATGATGTATCACGTTGATTGATTTGCGTATATTGAAGAATCCTTGCATTCCTGGAATAAACCCCACTTGATCATGGTGTATAATCCTTTTAATGTGCTGTTGGATTCTGTTTGCTAGTATTTTGTTGAGGATTTTTGCATCTATGTTCATCAGTGATATTGGCCTGTAGTTTTCTTTCTTTGTGACATCTTTGTCTGGTTTTGGTATCAGGGTGATGGTGGCCTCGTAGAATGAGTTTGGGAGTGTTCCTCCCTCTGCAATATTTTGGAAGAGTTTGAGAAGGATAGGTGTTAGCTCTTCTCTAAATGTTTGATAGAATTCGCCTGTGAAGCCATCTGTTCCTGGGCTTTTGTTTGTTGGAAGATCTTTAATCACAGTTTCAATTTCAGTGCTTGTGATTGGTCTGTTCATCTTTCCTATTTCTTCCTGGTTCAGTCTCGGCAGGTTGTGCATTTCTAAGAATCTGTCCATTTCTTCCAGGTTGTCCATTTTATTGGCATAGAGTTGCTTGTAGTAATCTCTCATGATCGTTTGTATTTCTGCAGTGTCAGTGGTTACTTCTCCTTTTTCATTTCTAATTCTATTGATTTGAGTCTTCTCCCTTTTTCTCTTGATGAGTCTGGCTAATGGTTTATCAATTTTGTTTATCTTCTCAAAGAACCAGCTTTTAGTTTCATTGGTTTTTGCTATTGTTTCCTTCATTTATTTCTGATCTGATCTTTATGATTTCTTTCCTTCTGCTAGCTTTGGGGTTTTTTTGCTCTTCTTTCTCTAATTGCTTTAGGTGCAAGGTTAGGTTGTTTATTCGAGATGTTTCCTGTTTCTTGATGTAGGTTTGTATTGCTATAAACTTCCCTCTTAGAACTGCTTTTGCTGCATCCCATAGGTTTTGGGTCGTCGTGTCTCCATTGTCATTTGTTTCTAGGTATTTTTTGATTTCCTCTTTGATTTCTTCAGTGATCACTTCGTTATTAAGTAGTGTATTGTGTAGCCTCCATGTGTTGGTATTTTTTACACATCTTTTCCTGTAATTGATATCTAGTGTCATAGCGCTGTGGTCGGAAAAGATACTTGATACGATTTCAATTTTCTTAAATTTACCAAGGCTTGATTTGTGACCCAAGATATGATCTATCCTGGAGAATGTTCCATGAGCACTTGAGAAAAATGTGTATTCTGTTGTTTTTGGGTGGAATGTCCTATAAATATCAATTAAGTCCATCTTGTTTAATGTATCATTTAAAGCTTGTGTTTCCTTATTTATTTTCATTTTGGATGATCTGTCCATTGGTGAAAGTGGGGTGTTAAAGTCCCCTACTATGATTGTGTTACTGTCGATTTCCCCTTTTATGGCTGTTAGTATTTGCCTTATGTATTGAGGTGCTCCTATGTTGGGTGCATAAATATTTACAATTGTTATATCTTCTTCTTGAATCGATCCCTTGATCATTATATAGTGTCTTTCTTTGTCTCTTGTAATAGTCTTTATTTTAAAGTCTATTTTGTCTGATATGAGAATTGCTACTCCAGCTTTCTTTTGATTTCCATTTGCATGGAATATCTTTTTCCATCCCCTCACTTTCAGTCTGTATGTGTCTCTAGGTCTGAAGTGGGTCTCTTGTAGACAGCATATATATGGGTCTTGTTTTTGTATCCATTCAGCCAGTCTGTGTCTTTTGGTGGGAGCATTTAATCCATTTACATTTAAGGTAATTATCGATATGTATGTTCCTATTCCCATTTTCTTAAATATTTTGGGTTTGTTATTGTATGTGTTTTCCTTCTCTTGTGTTTCTTGCCTAGAGAAGTTCCTTTAGCATTTGTTGTAAAGCTGGTTTGGTGGTGCTGAACTCTCTCAGCTTTTGCTTGTCTGTAAAGGTTTTAATTTCTCCATCACATCTGATTGAGATCCTTGCTGGGTAGAGTAACCTTGGTTGTAGGTTTCTCTCCTTCATGACTTTAAGTATATCCTGCCACTCCCTTCTGGCTTGCAGAATTTCTGCTGAAAGATCAGCTGTTAACCTTATTGGGATTCCCTTGTGTGTTATTTGTTGTTTTTCCCTTGCTGCTTTTAATATGTTTTCTTTATATTTAATTTTGGATAGTTTGATTAATATTCTTCTTGGTGTGTTTCTCCTTGGATTTTTCCTGTATGGGACTCTCTGTGCTTCCAGGACTTGATTAACTATTTCCTTTCCCATATTAGGGAAGTTTTCAACTATAATCTCTTCAAATATTTTCTCAGTCCCTTTCTTTTTCTCTTCTTCTTCTGGGACCCCTATAATTCGAATGTTGGTGTGTTTAATGTTGTCCCAGAGGTCTCTGAGACTGTCCTCAGTTCTTTTCATTCTTTTCTCTTTATTCTGCTCTGCAGTAGTTATTTCCACTATTTTATCTTCCAGGTCACTTATCCGTTCTTCTGCCTCAGTTATTCTGCTATTGATCCCGTCTAGAGTATTTTAAATTTCATTTATTGTGTTTTTCATCGTTGCTTGGTTCTTCTTTAGTTCTCCTACGTCCTTGTTAAATGTTTCTTGCATTTTGTCTATTCTATTTCCAAGATTTTGGATCATCTTTACTATCATTATTCTGAATTCTTTTTCAGGTAGACTGCCTATTTCCTCTTCATTTGTTAGGTCTGGTGTGTTTTGACCCTGCTCCTTCACCTGCTGTGTGTTTTTTTGTCTTCTCATTTTGCTTATCTTACTGTGGTTAGGGTCTCCTTTTCACAGGCTGCAGGTTTGTAGTTCCTGTTGTTTTTGGTATCTGTCCCCAGTGGTGGTTCGTTCAGTGGGTTGTGTAGGCTTCCTGGTGGAGGGGACTAGTGCCTGTGTTCTGGTGGACGAGGTTGGATCTTGTCTTTCTAGTGGGCACGTCCACGTCTGGTGGTGTGTTTTGGGGTGTCTGTGGCCTTATTATGGTTTTAGGCAGCCTCTCTGCTAATGGATGGGGCTGTGTTCCTGTCTTGCTAGTTGTTTGGCATAGGGTGTCCAGCACTGTAGCTTGCTGGTCGTTGAATGAAGCTGGATCTTGATGTTGAGATGGAGATCTCTGAGAGATTTTTGCCATTTGGTATTACGTGGAGCTGGTAGGTCTCTTGTGGACCAGTGTCCTGAAGTTGGCTCTCCCCCCTCAGAGGCACAGCCCTGATGCCTGGCTGGAGCACCAAGAGCCTTTCATCCACACAGCTCAGAATAAAAGAGAGAAAAAATTAGAAAGAAAGAAAGAAAGAGGATACAATAAAATAAAATAAAGCTATTATAATAAAAAATAAGAAAAAAAATTATTAAGAAAAAATTTATTAAGAAAAATTTTTTTTAATTTTTTAAAATAAATAATATGAAAAAACGTATTAAAAATTTTTTTTAATTTCTAAAAATAGAAAGTAAGGAAAAAATTATTAAGAAAAGTTTTATAAAGGAAAAAAAAATTTTTTTAAGAAAAAAAAAAACAAAACAAAACGGACGGACCTAAGCCTAGGACTAATGGTGAAAACAAAGCTATACAGACGAAAATCTCACCCAGAAGCATACACATATACACTCACAAAAAAAGGAAAAGGGGAAAAATTAATATATCCTGCTCCCAAAGTCCACCTCCTGAATTTGGGATGATTCGTTGTCTATTCAGGTATTCAACAGATGCAGGCACATCAAGTTTTTTGTGGAGCTTTAATCCGCTGCTTCTGAGGCTGCTGGGAGAGATTTCCCTTTCTCTTCTTCATACAGCTCCCAGGGTTCAGCTTTGGATTTGGACCCGCCTCTGTATGTAGGTCGCCTGAGGGCGTCTGTTCCCCGCCCAGACAGGACGGGGTTAAAGGAGCAGCTGCTTTGGGGGCTCTGGCTCACTCAGCCTGTGGGGAGGGAGCGGTACGGAGGAGGCGGGGCGAGCCTGCGGAGGCAGAGGCCGGCGTGACGTTGCAGCAGCCTGAGGCGCGCCGTGCGTTCTCCCGGGGAAGTTGTCCCTGGATCACGGGACCCTGGCGGTGGCGGGCTGCACAGGCTCCCGGGAGGGGCGGTGTGGAGAGTGACCTGTGCTCGCACACAGGCTTCTTGGTGGCGGCAGCAGCAGCCCTAGCGTCTCCTGCCCATCTCTGGGGTCCGCGCTGATAGCCGCGGCTCGCGCCCACCTCTGGGGTCCGTGCTGATCGCCGCGGCTCGCGCCCGTCTCTGGAGTTCGTTTAGGCGGCGCTCTGAATCCCCTCTCCTTGCGCGCCATGAAACAAAGAGGCAAGAAATAGTCTCTTGCCTCTTCGGCAGCTGTAGACTTTTTCCCGGACTCCCTCCCGGCTAGCCATGGCGCACTAACCCCTTCAGGCTGTGATCACGCTGCCAACCCCAGTCCTCTCCCTGCGATCCAACCGAAGCCTGAGCCTCAGCTCCCAGCCCTGCCCACCCCGGCGGGTGAGCAGACAAGCCTCTCGGGCTGGTGAGTGCTGCTCGGCACGGATCCTCTGTGCGGGAATCTCTCCGCTTTGCCCTCCGCACCCCTGTGGCTGTGCTCTCCTCCGTGGCTCCGAAGCTTCCCCCCTCTGCCACCCGCAGTCTCTGCCCACGAAGGGGCTTCCTAGTGTGTGGAAACCTTTCCTCTTTCACAGCTCCCTCCCACTGGTGCAGGTCCTGTCCCTATTCTTTTGTCTCTGTTATTTCTTTTTTCTTTTGCCCTACCCAAGTACGTGGGGATTTTCTTGCCTTTTGGGAGGTCTGACGTCTTCTGCCAGCGTTCAGTGGGTGTTCTGTAGGAGCAGTTCCACGTGTAGATGTATTTCTACTGTATCTGTGGGAAGGAAGGTGATCTCCACGTCTTACTCTTCCGCCATCTTGCCCAGACCCCCCAGCACGCTTTTTAGACCATTGCTACTCAGTATTTAACCCTGACTGGTGCCAGTCTGCAACCGTTACTGGTATATGACAAGCCCAGATTTTGACAGCAAATATTCAGAGACTTTTAAAGCAATTTGAGCCTATTTTTATATCTGTTGAATATAATAATAAAAGTGTGGGCTTATACTTTGTACATTTTTATTATAAAAATGAAGAAATAATTCATTATTTTATAAAAGTATTGATATACAATGGATTGGAAACAGAAAAATCAAGTGATTCATCACCAGGTATAGTTTGAGAAGCCCTGCTTTAGATTACTGTCTTAGGATCCAGGAGGTGGGTTGCTATGAGAACCAAGATGTGGTTATATATGAAACTATATCTTGCTCTACAAATGGACAGCATTTTTGTCACAGGTGCATTTATCAAGCTGACACCCTCCCAGGAAGACCTTCCTTTTCTGCCCTCCTAGAATATTTGGGAAAAAAGACAGGGCAGGAGGATGCATAATGGAGTATGTTTTGCAAAACCACTATTTCTGGTTCCAAAGGGTTTGACCTGTGTTCTAACCCACCTGTGGTCCCGAG
Source organism: Balaenoptera musculus (assembly GCF_009873245.2). Classification (NCBI taxonomy): domain Eukaryota; kingdom Metazoa; phylum Chordata; class Mammalia; order Artiodactyla; family Balaenopteridae; genus Balaenoptera; species Balaenoptera musculus. The sequence continues at coordinate 8,860,208 of NC_045788.1, read as the reverse complement.
ACTTACTGGGCATTTAATCTGGGCATGGGCATAACAGTGGGGAGGTCCCTGAGGGATGCCCTCCTTGCCCTCCAGTTCCCAACTCTTGTTTTGTTTGTTTTTTCTCCCCCAACATGGAATGTTTGTAAGGTAAGAGATAACACAATCAAAGTTATATTTTCAGAAAATCAGTTTTGTGTTCATTTACAGGTTGCACTGGACTAGGGATAACAAAGAAGGCCCCTGGGAGGGCAGTTTTGATGGTCTGGCAGGTTGATTTTTGAAGCGGGTCATCGGAATCACCTTGATCTTGGCGTTGTCATGGTTGCCTGCAGGAGAACCGATGCTGTAAGGCCCCCTTGCCCATCCCACTGATTAGGGAGACACAACACTGTAGGAGCATCCATTGAACGCTAAAGAAAAAGTTAAAGAAAATGTCCTTTTAGAGTCTGAAAAAGAATATGTATATATATATAACTGAATCATTTTGCTGTACAGCAGAAATTAGCACAACATAGTAAATCAACTATACCTCACTCAAAGTTTTTGAAAAAGAAAAAGTCCTTTTACTACTTTCCTAGAGAAACAACAAAGGATTTGTTGGCAAATCCCTATGAAAGAATAAGCTATGTGCAGATTTTGAGCACTTAACTTACATATGTTACTAAAATTATAGATGAAGGCATCATTGCATAACTTCAGGGAGTCCTGAAGCTGAAGAAGTGTATTTTACACTAACAGAGGCAGTGAGGGTGTGACCCTTCTCTGCCCAGATTCCAACGTGAGTCCTCTTCAAGGCCATCTTTGCTACCTCAGGGCGCTCTGGCTGCTCCACACTCACTACTGTTCTTTGTCAAGTATTATTGAGCACCTACTATGTGCCGGGAACCATGATGGGCATGGAGAATACAAAGATTAGCGAGATGTATCTCTGCCCTTTGAGCATTTATATCTCAGTCTAGAATTGGCCTCTATATAGCTTTGGTCAAAGTGAAGGTCAAGTTGATATCTGAAGTGGCTGAACCAAAAGACTTTCTAACTTTATTTCTACAAATTGTTTAAGTTGTATCTCTGTATCTGGTTAGACCAACCAAATGCTTCTTATCTGGATACGTTGCCTACATATGATTTAACAGTGCAGACTTAGCTTTCAGTAAACAGTAATATTAGAAACAAATTTAAAGAGCATAAATTCAGCTTTTGTAAAACTTGGGTTGAAGCCTTTGACCATAATATCTGGGCCCCCTATAGAAGGATTTGTACATAAATTCTTTGTATAATTTATGCAAATGAGTCTATAATTTGCATATTGTATAGTGAAAATTTTCTCTTTTCTGGTATTATTTCCTTATTAGAAAATATGATTTGTGTGGGTTGTAAAATTTTCTTTATTGCTTTGGCTACCAGTATGCTCAGGGCTAGGATTCTGGTACAGATACCTATCCTCCTTACTTTATGACACGTTTTTCCACTAAAAAAGATCTTTTGGGGGGATATCTTTTATCTTAAGCCACCTCAAGTTCTTAAATAAAACCTTAGAAAAATATAACAAAGAGACATGTAAGTTCTGTTATAATTTCTCTTCTTTACAGGTATTAGGCAAGTTCTCTCATGGCAGGAAAAAAGCCAGAAATAAGGAGGATCAGTTCTTCAATGCAGCTCTCTTTTAGGACTCATTCCTAAACATGGTTATTGGGTTACAACAGATTTAATTGTTTTAGGTAGACTAAAAGTGTATCTCTTGTGCTAAGTGCTGATTGGAAAAATCTTTGCCTTACCCCAAAACTTTTTCCTTATAGGCTGATTTCTGATCATCCCAAAAGAACAAGGATCCTCCTGCAGCTCTAAAGCTGTATTTCTGTTGTGTCAAACTGTTTCTTGGTCTGGACCTGTGTGTTAAACTGTTATGTAACTTCATACCTTTTCCCTGATTAAGGATGACAACTTTTTTTCTTTAATTACATTCATTCATTTGTTTAGGCATCATTATTGTGTTCCCGGTGTGTACTGGGCATCCCTAGACAGCAGAAATGCGTAGCTGAAGTAAATGCTGAAGTTTCTGAACTGACCAAGTCTTAGCCTGGAGGAGCCTGCAGTCTGAAGAAGGGAGACAAACACAAAGTACAAAATGATTGTTTTCTCTTTTTCTTTGTTCTTATTTTTTAAAATTAAAGTATAGCTGATTTACAATGTTGTGTTAATTTCTGCTGTGCAGCAAAGTGATTCAGATATATATATACACACACACACACACACACACATTCTTTTTATATTCTTTTCCATTATGGTTTATCACAGGATATTGAATATAGTTCCCTGTCTTATACAGTAGAACCTTGTTGTTTATCCATTCTATATATAATAATTGGCATCTGCTAACCCCAAACTCCCAATCCATCCCTCCCCCACCCCCTTGGCAACCACAAGTCTGTTCTCTATGTCTGTGGGTCTGTTTTTGTTTCGTAGATATGTTCATTTGTGTCATATTTTAGATTTCACATATAAGTGATATCATATAGTATTTGTCTTTCTCTGTCTGACTTACTTTGTTTAGTATGATAATCTCTAGGTCCATCCATATAGCTGCAAATGGCATAAATGCATTCTTTATTATGGCTGAGTAATATGCCATTGTATATATACCACATCTTTTTTTTTTTTGGCCACGCCACACGGCATGTGGGATCTTAATTTCCCGACCAGGGATCGAACCCGTGTCCCCTGCATTGGAAGCAGAGTCTTCACCACTGGACTGCCAGGGAAGTCCCACTACATCTTCTTTATCCATTCATCTGTTGATGGACATTTAGGTTGCTTCCATAAATATATATTGTGAATAGTGCTGCTGTGAACATTGGGGTGCATATATTTTTTTTGAATTATAGTTTTGTCTGGATGTATGCCCAGGAGTGCAGTTGCAGGATCATATGGTAGCTCTATTTTTAGTTTTTTGAGGAACCTCTGTACTGTTCTTCATAGTGGCTTCACCAACTTACATTCCCATCAACACTGTAGGAGGGTTCCCTTTTCTCCACACCTTCTCCAGCATTTGTTATTTGTAGATTTTTAAATTATGGCCATTCTGACTGGTGTGAGGTGGTACCTCATTGCAGTTTTGATTTTCATTTCTCTAATAATTAGCGATGTTGAGTATCTTTCCATGTGCCTCTTGGCCATCTGTATGCAAAATGATTCTTTTCAATCATGAGGCTGACCTTCCCCAAAAAACAAACAAATAGAAAAAACTTCTCTCTCATGGTAGAATTTGCAATTGAAAAGTGTAAACCTTATGGATACTATAGAGTTGGGGATCAGGATGGAGCGAACCTATAGAAGCTATGGAAATTAAGTTCATGAAAATAAAAAAGATAACACCCAAAGTGAAGAGAATATTGTGATACAAAATTCTCCAAAGCTTGGAAATAAGGCATATCTTTGCAATGATATATAGGAGCATTGTCTAACAAGACCACCTAAGGATAATTAATTATCTTGGGGATGCACCTTTGCTTGACTTTGTTATTTACTATTAATTAAGGGCTCAAACTCTGTGAAGTTACATGTTAACTTGTAGATCTTGTAGGGCAAAGATGCAAATAATTTCTGTCTGGTAGCAAAGATAACCCCAAAGGTTATGGTTTTCATTGTCCTGTGGAACATTAATCCCATTTTGTATCTAACCTAGCAATCTAATTCTCACATTTATTTTTAAATGCCGATAAATAGCCCATTCCTCAAAATGCTCTTTGAACTAGATTTACCTTTTTCTTACTACCTCCCTCATTAATGAGTTAATAAATCTTAGGCAGGTGTTCATTTTATATTTGTATGAGAGTCTTGTTTTCAACTATAAAAAGTTACACTTTGCCATTATGTATAAGATTTTACACATCTTACATTATTATTAGTGCAAAATCAGTTTCCTCTCACCATCCTTGCTTAATATAAAACTTTCAGAATCTCTCTTCCCCTGCAGTTTCAACAAGACATAAAGTCGTTTGCTTTTTTGTGGGTGCAATAAAGGGCCCAGATATCGCCGGTCTGATCTTCTGTCTGAGAGTTCAACAATTTCGCTTTTTTATATTTTTAACTTTTGATGAGGTCCCACCATGGTCCACAGTACAAGGATACTTGATGTGGAGATAGAACTGAGGAGTCTTCATTTAATCCACTCAGCTCACGATGGCAGACAATTCCTCTGACATTCTTCCCAGTATCCCCGCCATAATAGCTCCACGTAAGAACTCATAAAGAAGGAGCAGGACACGATCATCGAGGTCTTCAAGGTCTTCTCTCTCTCATGTTTGATTTAGCTCTGTCTTAGTCCTTTGAACCATAATAATTAATTAACTAATCCAACAAATATTTATTGTGTACCTGCCAGGAACTTTCCACAACTACAGAACAATAGCAATAAACATTTTTTAAGTGCCTATTATGTGTCAGGCATGCTTCTAAACACTTTATGTTATTAACCCAGACAAACAAGATCACTCTATATGAAACCACATGCAGCTTTTAGGATTAAGAACTAAGATTGCATTAACATGACTACTCTCCCAGAAAATTTTTGTCTGGAAAGATGAATTTGCAAATAAACTTGTTTCAGGAACCTGTGAAAATCTACTTTTTCTAGAGTAGTAGGCAAGTAAAATAGGTCTCATGAGGATAATAAGAACCATTTCTCAGAATAATACTTGACTAGGTTATCAAATGGCTATTTACTCTTCAAAACCCTTGCCCACTGCACCCCAATATTCACAGCAGCACTATTTACAATGGCCAAGACATGGAAACCACCTAAATGTCCATCAACAGATGAATGGATAAAGAAGATGTGGTATGTATGTGTGTGTGTGTGTGTGTGTATATTTATATATATATATATATATATATATACACACACACACACACACACACACACATATATACACACACTGGAATATTACTCAGCCAGAAAAAAGAATGTGATAATGTCATTGGCAGCAACATGGATAGACCTAGAGATTATCATACTAAGTGAAGTAAGCCAGACAGAGAGAGACAAATATCATGATATTGCTTATATGTGGAATCTAAAAGAAAAGATACAAATGAACTTATTTACAAAACAGAAATAGACCCACAGACACAGAAAACAGACTTATAGCTACTAAAGGGGAAAGCTGGGGAGGGATAAATTAGGAGGTTGGGATTAACATATACACACTGCTATACATAAAATAGATAACCAACAAGGGCCTACAGGGAACTATACTCAATATTTCTTAATAACTTATAATGGAAAAGAATCTGGAAAAGAATCGATAGATATGTATAACCAAATCACTTTGCTGTACAATGAAACTAACATGACATTGTAAATCAACTATACTTCAATTAAAAGAAAACAGAAGAAAAAGTCCTTGCCCTCTGAGTCCACCAATCCTAAACTATTCTATCACAAATGTACTCAATTCCAATCAGGATACTTGTATTGAAATACTTGTCTTAAACTGAACCCCCAGACTTTAAAATCTCCTGCCCTTCACCTCTCCCGTCTGAGTTGCTACTAAGACTTTGTCAAGGCATTGGCTTTCTTGGCTGGAGTTAGCCATACACTTGGCTTTGCTTGATCAACAGCTGTTAGTGATGGTCAGCCGTTAACACCAGTCTTCATGGAAGCTACGATCCACTGAGGGAGACAGATCTTAAACAAGCACATAAGATAGTTTAAGGTACCGATAGTGCAGTGAAGAAAAATAAAACAGGGAAGAGAAACAGAGAATGGTAGGAGGCAGGGGCTATTTCAGGTAAGGTGCTCAGGAGGGCTTCTTTGGGGCCATGACATTTGAGCAGAGACCTAAGGGAAGTGAGAAGATTTGGGGAAGGGATGCTTTAGCTGAAAGGAACAGGAAATACATAAGTTCTGAGGTGAGAATGACTGTGGTGTATTCAAGGAATGGCAGGATTTTTGGAGCACGATGAGGTGAAGAATTGAGGAAGGTGAGTTTGGAGACGTCAGAGGGAGCCGAGCTAAGGTGGTTGGATTTTGTTCTAAATGTGAAGGGGAAGACTTTGGAAGGATTTAAGTGGGGAGTGACATGGTCTGATTCCGATTTTTAAAAGATTACTCCGGCAGCTCTGTGGAGACTGGATCGTGGCGGGGTGAGTGGATTGGGGCTAAGCATTAGGAGGCGATTGTAGAAGCCCAAGTGAAAGGTGATGTTGGTCTAACTTGAGTGCTTTCAGTGGAAGTGCTGGTTGGATTAGGGATATGCTTTGACTTCAGAGCTTGGTCTGGAGACTAGTCTTTGCATTCAGCACTCTGGTGGATGGTGGTGCCATAGTGAGTCCAGAAGACTAGAGAAACAGAAGGAGGCAGGAAATCCAAGAACTCTGGTTTGGACACGTTAAACCTGTGGTGAGACAGACACACACAGGAAGTGACTGGAGGCCAGGCTGGCATCGTAGGAACTCATTCCATTTATCTCTCTGGCAGCTTGATTGATGGCAAAATCCTGCTTTCAAGTTCTCCTACCTTCCCTCTTTCTCCTTCCATCCCCCAATATTCTCTTTTTCTAATCATTCCTGGTAGGAATGACTTGGCATTTACATATGCTCAAACCACAACTAATGTGCAAGTTAATCTACATATTCTAGAGTTTCACCTAAGGGAAATTTATAGTGGGGGGAAGGATTATTTAGTTAGCGATATATTGTGAAAAGGTCTATGGTACAAATTTTTTAAAACAGTTACAGTTTTGGATCCACTAGTGGGTTGTGAAATCAGCTTAGTGGGAGGTGGAATCAATTTAGTGGGTCACAAACAACATTTGAAAGAATGAAATAGAATAGAGAATAAAAGAGTGCATCACATTTAATAAGGGTAAGTATTATGTGAAATGTTTGCTTCATACACACGTATATATATACTGGGCCACAGTGTAAAATGTAATTTTTTTTTAAGTGAATTGTAAAAGACCCTGAAAGTGCTTAGGAGAGATGTGTTGTAAGTATTAGTTTTCAGATAGATAGCAGCAATTTCAAAGTCTGATGTTATATTTACAGTTAGGGCCAAGCCACAGAACCTATGGTGCTTTATTTTTCTCATTTATAAAATGGGAATAATATTTTCTCCCTATGTTTAAGCCTGGATTCTTCTGGTGGCAAGTGATAGGAAACTCAGCTCAAAATAGCCTAAGTTAAAGGAGAAAAGGTTTTATTGGAAGAATTCTGGGTCATCTCATAAAGTCTGAAGCAAGAGCTTGAGGAGGAAACGGGTAGTCTTGGAGCCTGGGACTAAACCAGGGAGCTCTATTCCTTTTTTTTTTTAAATTTATTTTATTGAAGTGTAGTTGATTTACAATGTTGTATTAATTTCTGCTGTATAGCACCATGATTCAGTTACACACAACACACATATATATATGTATACATTCTTTTTCATATTCTTCTCCATTATAGTTTATCCCAGAATATTGAATATAGTTCCCTGTGCTATACAGTAGGACCTTGTTGTTTATCCATTGTCTATATAATAGTTTGCATCTGCTAATCCCAAACTCCCAGTCCATCCCTCTCCCACCCCCTTGGCAACCACAAGTCTGTTCTCTATGTCTGTGAGTGTGTTTCTGTTTCGTAGATAAGTTCATTTGTATCATATTTTAGATTCCACATATAAGTGATATCATATGATATTTGTCTTTGTCTGACTTACTTAGTATGATAATCTCTAGGTCAATCCATGTTGCTGCAAATGGCATTATTTCATTCATTTTTATGGCTAAGTAGTAGTATTCCATTGTATATATGTACCACATCTTCTTTATCCAGTCATCTGTCGATGGACATTTAAGTTGTTTCTACGTCTTGGCTACTGTGAATAGTGCTGCTATAAACATAGGGTGCATGCTTCTCTTTGAATTATAGTTTTGTCCAGATATATGCTCAGGAGTGGGATTGCTGGATCATATGGAACTCTGTTTTTAGGTTTTTGAGGAAATTCCAAACTGTTTTCCATAGTGGTTGCACCAATTTACATTCCCACCAACAGTGTAGGAGGGTTCCTGGGAGCTCTGTTCTGCTAGCACTCTCTCTCTGTCCAGCTTGTCCTTATTCAGTTTCATTCTTTCCCATGGCAGACAGCTGTCTTTACATGGCCAGAAATTATTATGACAATCAGCCTTGGGTTCCTATTCTAGCTCTGAAACCTAAGAGGCAAGAGGACACCTTTGCTAGTACCAATTAGAAAATCTCAAGGAAAGGCTCTGATTGGTCCATTTCGGGTCACGTGTCCACCCCCAATCAATCACCTTGATGTGGAGGATGAGGGCTTAGATTTGCCAGGCTGGGTTTTGTGTACAACTGCATGGGCATGTGTTTGTACTTATGCTTTTAGAAGAAGTTGAGGAAAGGTATGATAGGAAGACAGCAAGAACTACTACATCTCTTATATGCCACTGGCATGTTCTGAAAATTAATAAAATATAGTTCATGAGGGGTTCTGAACTTGTAATTTACCTTGAGGAATAACTTAAGTACCTTCACAGTAAACTAGCATCTGTGGAACGAATTCTTGGGCTCATTAAAAAAAAGTGAGATGTGATTAATTCTACAGGAGGTGCCTCACGGGCCACCCCACCCTCTGCTTGATGTGCAGAATGCCTTCCCAAGGTCCTCTGTGCATCAATCCTAGCTCAGTTGGGTCTGTGCTGAGTTTTGTGATTTATTAAGCAAACTGGTTAGAGCAACTCTACATAGAAAAGACTCAGAGACACTCTGGGACCCTATAGTTCCTCAAAAGATCGTGAGGTCTAAACTTTGCTCTTTCCAAGATTTCAAATTCCTCACATATATAATAAGCTTCATACTTAGGAAATGATAATATCTGTTAATGGTGAGGAAAGATATTTGCTAATGAAAATCTAAATGAGAGATGATGAAGCTAAACAGCATTAGATTTGGTTAGTTTCCCTACATGATTGGTTGAGGGATCACTTATGCACAGAAAAAGTTTCTTTATGTCAGCCCCCATTCTTTTCTCAGAGTATCACCTCACTTCCAACAAATCATTTAAATAACTTATGCCGCTCCAGAGAATGTCCTGGCTACCCAAATATTTCCTTGTCAATCTTCTGTAATATGCTCTGTCACACTGGACCCTCCTGGGAATGAAACAGGTTTACTTTAAAATTTTATGAGATCAACTCCCCTATATCCAATGGCCAGTCATAGAATGGGGTTATTAATACAGAATAAGTAACAGGCAACTGACTTAGAGGACTGTAATTCCACTGAGAGGGTCTAGGTTTTTAAATTAATTTAATGCTTATGAAAGCTATAAGACTGACAGCCCAGCAGAATGAAGTGGGCTTTTTTCCCTTTGATGAGTAGGTACAACAGTATCAGAGACTCGACTGAAACTTGGCAAGGCCTGACAAGGTGGTTCCTTCGTCTGTGGTTTTTGTGGGGATGGATAGGTTTGTCTTTCACCTCTTTTTTCAGAATGAGAGACTTTGGGCTTTGGGAAGGGCTTTGGGGGCAAAGAAACATGGGTTAGATTCCCAGCTCTATCTCTTGCTTATAATGTGATTTAAATAGGGCCATCAGATAAAATACAGCATGTGAAGTTAAATTTGAATTTCAGATAAAATTTCAGATTTTTCTAAGTTATGTCCCAAGTATGAGATATACTTACTTAAATTTTTTGTTTGTTTGTTTGTTTGTTTTAATTGTTTAAATTTTTATTTATTTTTGGCTGTGTTGGGTCTTCGTTTCTGTGCGAGGGCTTTCTCTAGTTGCGGCAAGTGGGGACCACTCTTCATCGCGGTGCACGGGCCTCTCACCACCGCGGCCTCTCTTGTTGCGGAGCACAGGCTCCAGACGCGCAGGCTCAGTAATTGTGGCTCACGGGCCTAGTTGCTCCGCGGCATGTGGGATCTTCCCAGACCAGGGCTCGAACCCGTGTCCCCTGCGTTGGCAGGCAGATTCTCAACCACTGCGCCACCAGGGAATTGTTTTCTGATATTCAAATTTAATTGCGTATCCTAGATTTTTATTTGCTAAATGTGGCAACTCTAGATTGAGTGCAGGTCACTTAAACTCTCTTTGTCTTAGTTTCCTCATAAAGTGGAACTAACAATACTCATCCTGCAGGGGTGCTGAGGGTTTGGATGATACAATGTATTCCTTCAACAAGTATTTATTGACTGCCTACTCTGTGTGGTGAGCACAGCAGATACGAATCCTCCCTGGTGGAGCTTAGATGCTATTGTGGGGGAGACAGACAATAATGAACAGAAATATTGTGTCAGATGGTGAAAAAAAACAGCAGGGAAGGGGCTGGCATTGGTGTTGGGGAGTTGGGATTTTAAGTAGGTTGGTCAGGGAAGGCGTCCCAGAGAAAGGAATATTTGACTAAAGGCTGCAAGGAAGGAAGGAAGGGAATCAGTTATATAGGCAGCTGGAGGAGACTCATCCCAGGCAGAGACCAGCAAGGGTTAACGGTCCTGAGACAGGAGGTACCTGGTGTGTTGGAGGAGTAGCAGGGAAGCCAGTGGAGCTGGTGAGGAATGAGCCAGGAAGAGAGGAGAAAGCCCCTGTGTGTAAAATGCCTGGCACCTGTTGATGTCCTTACCCCTTCGGTAGGGCTCTCTGGACTCCGATGACCAAAGAGCCCTCTGGAGGGCCATAAGTCTTCCAAAGCTAGACATAGGGCCTCAGTTTTCTCAATCACAAAATGGGCATGAAAGCAACAGCACGGCCTCCCTTACAAATTTGTTGAAGGGGTCAACAGAGGTAAGACACATGAGAGGTTTGGTGTAGCAGAAACTGTCACACACATGCAGTATTATTATTCAGAACAGCACAAAGCCCATTAGCTCTTTCTGTTTTCCTCCCCAAGAGGGTGGAAGGCATAATTTGGTAATTTCTATAATTGAATATACTTTCCTGCCTTTAGCTGGTTAGCTCAAAACTCTCAATTGATGAGTCTGAGGCTATGAGTTTTGGTGGCCATGACGGCCAGTCAGCATCACTCTGTGCTAAACTGCAAGGTACAGAGTAAGCCCCACTTACCAGGAAGGGCAGCTCAGATGTGTTAGCCCATCTGGCCTGAGGGAGACTTGCTGTGAGCTTCAGAGGCAAGATTAAGAGCAAGGAGACAAGGCTGTGGTAGACAGGTAAGAGGCATTGGAGAAGGCCCTGGGAGCTGGCGGGCTCTGTAGAATCCAAGGTCAGCAATAATGATGTGAGGGTAGGGATTAGAGCTGGGAATGGTGCAGAGCTCTTGGTCAAGTCTTGAAGGAGCTGTTTGGTACTGAAGACAATTTGTGACAAAGAGGTCAGGAGCTCAGGCGAGGAAAGGGGGCAATGGGGTGAGAGGCCAGACCGCGGATCGCAGGGGCAGGGCACTGCTAGCTAAAGAAAATGGAAGGGAGTAATCCCTAATCCAGGGTTGTTTTTTTTTTTTTTTCTGTGTATAGTTGGAAACCACCTCTTTGGGAATCAGTTGGAGACAAAAAAATCACTTGGAAAGTTAAAATGCAGATTGCTAGGCCCCTCTGACTCAGAGACAATGGGGTGGGGCTTGAGACTCTTGGTACCTGCAGTCTTTTTTTTACTGATGGCTGTTCAGCAGTTAGCTGTGATTTTGGTGTGTTCTTGAGAGGAGGTAAGCTCAAGGTCCTTCTACTCGGCCATCTTGCTTCAGACCACAAGAATCTTCAACTAAAAATGACACTGATGGTTCTGATGTAGAGCATTCGTAGTCTAATTTGAGACCTGTCGGGGGAGGTAAATGTGTTCACCTGTTTCGGTGAGGCATGAAGGAGAGAGAAGGATTGTTTTTAACACTAAACGAAACTATTTCTGTTGAATTTTGTGTTTTCAGGCCAGTTACCTCCTTACATCTCTGTGTAGTTCCTTAACTGTTTTTCTGTGTATTAATCTTGACTTCTCTAACTAAATTAAAGTTATCTAATGACCGGGAACTGCATCTTTCACTTCCTGGTGTCCTGAGTAATACCCAACTTAGCGCTGGGCATGTGGAATTTCAATAGCTACTTTCTGACTTCAAGAATTAATTACACAGCTCTCCTTGCTTCCACCTTACCTGTGAACAACATTTCTGCAGACGTCTTAGAGAACTAGTATGATAAGATGTGGATGCATCTGCATAAAACTTTTCTCATTATTTGTAAAATGCCTTATTACAGTGGTTCTCCACCTTGGATGCATAATAGTGTGTTTTCAAATCCCGATCCCAGACCCTACCCAAGACCAATTAATTAAGAATCTCTGGTGCTTCCCTGGTGGCGCAGTGGTTAAGAATCTGCCTACCAATGCAGGGGACACGGGTTCGAGCCCTGGTCTGGGAAGATCCCACATGCCGCAGAGCAACTAGGCCCGTGAGCCACAATTACTGAGCCTGCGCGTCTGGAGCATGTGCTCCGCAACAAGAGAGGCCACGATAGTGAGAGGCCTGCGCACCGTGATGAAGAGTGGCCCCCACTTGCCGCAACTAGAGAAAGCCCTCGCACAGAAACGAAGACCCAACACAGCCATAAATAAATAAACAAATAAAAAAAATTAAAAAAAAAAAGATTCCAATGGCATTCCAATTCCATTTAAAAAAAAAAAAAAAAGAATCTCTGGGAATAGGACCCAGCCATTACTGGAGGGGGAAGAGGAAGCATTACCAGAAGCTGGGAGCTTAGAGGAGGAGCTTCTGCAGGACAAGTGTTTAAGTCTTGGAAGGGAGTTTTGAAGGCATGGTGTTCAGACTTCTGCAGGAGGCATGGCTGACTGGTGCCCTGAGATCTGGTGGGAGTGGGGAAACTGCCAGTAATGCAGGTGCGGAGGCTTGATTGGTATTCAGGCAGCCAAAAGAACAAGGCCAGCTGGGGCTCAACTCATGAAGGTGGGATGGGGACCGCTAGCATGGCTGCTATTAGTCTTGATGCCAAAGGAATTAGGCGGTTGAGCCATAGCTGTCCTTTGCCGATGGAGTGATGCAGACTGGAGTTCGGAGCAGGAAGGTTGAGTTCCCGTCCTCTTTTCTTCAATCTGTAAAATGGTAGGCTGCTTGGCAAGGGAGTCTGGAGACGTGCTTTGTAGACTGCTAGCCCCAATTCATGGTACATCATAGAGAAGGCTGAAAGAATGAATTTATTGATGATAGGAAATAGATAAATAACCAGGACACCCAGCTGGTAAATGACGAAGCTAGGACTGGAACCCAGATGGCCTTGCTTTGGAGTCCGTGCTGACCTCCACACTTTGCTGAGGAGGCTGGCCATCTTTCCTCCCCTGTGGGCAGTACTGACCAGGTCTTCTTTTCAGAAGCTGAGAGAGAGAAAGGACACTAGCATCTTGTTCCTGGGTTGGGTGTCTGCTGAGCCAGTGGGCCTGCTGATCTGACCTGGGCTCTCTGAGTGGGGGGAAAAGCACAGGGGAGAGACGGTGTGATGGTTCTGGCAGAAGAGGCCTCCTTGAGTTTCCAGTTCCCTAGAGATACTGAAGACGGATTATCATGCCCGTAGGCTCTAGAACGGGCAATTTGGAGGATGGATGAGATTAGGGACTGCTGGATTTTCCGTGCTGGGCAAAGAGTCTCATGCATTAGGAAGCGCCCACCAGGGGTCAGTCATGTATACAGTTGCATTTTTTCCAAGGAACCGCCAAAGGAGGGGGAATGGAATGGTAGGGATGGATTCCCTCTTTAGTGGGGCGGATGGAGACCCCTAAGTGCCTCACGTGAGGTAGATCAGGCACCTACCCCAGGAACAGCCCAGTCTAGAGGGGCGTTCTTGTAAGGTGACAGTGCTTTTGGTCAAAAGAGAAGACAGCCAGGCCTCCGGAGCAGTCACATTAGGAAAGAATCCTTTTCTCTTCCTCCTTCCTGTGGTAATACGAGAAGAATAAGCATGGGGAAGAAGGAGGTATGGGAAAGAGAGAGAAGATAGTATCCCCTACAGACCACCAGATGTTCTGTGACATGGGGCCAGTGACGGACTTTTGATTGTTGGGTGGGTGGGTGGGTGGGGAAGGGGAGCGGCGGCTATAAACTCCCAGGAACATCCAGCTTCAGCGTGTGAGGTGAGGCAGCCCCAGTCTGGGAAGGGTGGTCCTTGAGGCAGTTACAGCTGTAATGGGCAACTTGGGAGTGGAGAATTCAGAAGCTGGGGGATGGGTGCACAGACCCCATCAAGGGGACATGCGGCGCCCTGGGCCAAGCACTGACACGATCAGATGGGTCATGCATTTGACCACGTTGGTCATTAAGGCAGGTGACCAAACTGGTTTGACCAGAGTCACTGAAAAAAACATTACCTGGCATTGCTGAGTACCGATTGGGCAATGCCATTTTACGGGCATGTTCTTTTTTTTTTGTGCTTTGCTGATTTCTTTTCTTTTCTTTTTTTTTAACATCTTTATTGGTGTTTAATTGCTTTTCAATGGTGTGTTAGTTTCTGCTTTATAACAGAGAGTTATACATATCAGCTATACATATACATATATCAGCTATACATATACATATATCCCCATATCTCCTCCCTCTTGTGTCTCCCTCCCACCCTCCCTATCCCACCCCTCTAGGTGGTCACAAAGCACAGAGCTGATATGTGCATGCCACTCTCTCACTTTGTCCCCGCTTACCCTTCCCCCTCCCCGTGTCCTCAAGTCCTACGGGCATGTTCTTAAAGAGATTATTATTTAACCTTCTTGCGATAGAATGAAATAAAATTGCTTTAATTTTTTTTTTCCTTCTGAGCAGCACTCTCCTTTGATTATTCTGAATCCTCAAAAGACGCAGAAGAAAAATTCCATTGGTGGGACTGAATCAGTGCACGCCTTTGCTGGGCTGACTTTTCCTCGGCTTGCTCCTTTAACGTGGTCGCTGGGGTCATTCCTGGGTTTGACCTAGAAGTCAGGGAAATGCTCAAGAAGAATGAGGTCCCTCGTTAACTTTTTGCCAGTTTTGTTAAGTATAAATAAAACATTTTATTATGTGTGAGACCCGCTTTAAAATCATCCCAGCTTTCTATTGTGGCAGACTATGTGTGTATCAATAATACATATAATTGCACTTAAAGCAGAGTGGGTGTATTGGTCTCCTGAGGTTGCTGTAACAAATTACCACAAATGTGTTGGCTTAAAACAAAAGAAATATGTTCTTTTACAGTTCCAGAGACCAGAAGTCCGAAATCAAGGTGTCGGTCAGCCATGCTCGAGTGGAGAATCCTTCCTTGTGTGGCCAGCTCCCGGTGGCCCCAGGAGACCCTTGGAGCGGGGCTGTGTAGCTCTGATCTCTGCCTGCATCTTCACCTGCTTCCTCTTCTCCCTCCATCTGTCTCTTCTCTGTGTGTCTCATAAAAACACTTATTGTATTTGGAGTCCACCTGGATAATCCAGGATGGTCACCTTCTCAAGATTTTTAACTTCATTACATCTGCAAAGATCCTTTTTACAAATCAGTTTACGTGCACAGGTTCCTGGGCTTAGGATGTGATGCATCATTTCGGGGGCCATCATTCAACCTGCTACAATGGATTTGTTGATCTTATATACCTTATTTTTTTTTTTAAGATTTTTTTTAAGTGGACAAATTTTAAAGTCTTTATTGAATTTGTTACAATATTGCTTCTGTTTTATGCTTTGGTTTTTTGGCCACGAGGCATGTGGGATCTTAGATCCCCGACCAGGGATAGAACCCACACCCTCTGCATTGGAAGGCAAAGTCTTAACCACTGGACTGCCAGGGAAGTCCCTTATATACTTTAAAATAGCTGACCTTTGGCATCTGAAATTTAATGTAATCATGAGCTCATCTTTACTGAGCCCTTTCTCTGTGCCGTACACGGTGCAAAGTCTCTGAGCTTATTGGTTTATAAGAATCCTCATCACAATTCTTTGAGATGGCTCCTATGGTTATTTTCATCGCACAGATGAGAAAGCTGTGGCTCAGAGAGGTTAAGCGATTTGTCCAGGGTCACCGAGCTTCTGTGATGGTGAGGGGTGCGGCCAAGATTAAGTCCAAGTCCATCTGCTTTGAGTTTGGGCTTTTAACCATCATGCTGTGGAAGAAATAAACAAACATACTCCAAGAGTCTTAAAAGCTTTAATTCAAAAACAATTTTATTTTTTTTCTCTTCAAGCTCTTAAAAATTGCTGGCGAGCAAGTAATGTTAACACACATGCATCTCCTGGTTATCCATGTGTTTATCTTGACCCCAAATCCAAGGTGTATAGCACCATCCAGTAAAGGAGTGTCTTTGAAAATGAAACAAATATTATGCCTCTAGAGAATAACCAGTGGTGGGGTCTTCTTTCTAAAATAATTCTAAAATTTAAGGAAAGGCAAAAAGCTAAGTTTTGCCAAGCAGCATTGAATTTCCCAAATTTCCCTCAATGTAGGTAACAATTTGAGAGCCTGGGTCATAGTAACACAGAACATAACACTCCTTCAGTTGAGCATTTCTGTGAAATCGTCAAATATGATTCCTTTTTTGCTTTCTTGACTTACAACAAGATCCAAGGATTTTGAATTAACTTTGGCAAGTGAATTACCTACAGGCAAGAAGAAAAATGCCCTCTGTAGCCTGTTATAGTGAATATAGCGGTTGATTATGACTCGAGAACAGTTTGCGGTCTGACTTGAGTCCAACTAACTAGTGTGACTTCTAGAAGGTTACTTCATTCCTCTGAGCCTCAGTTTCTTGTTAAAAATGGGCTGGAGCTGACCATTTCTTTGGTCTTTGATAGTTTGATAAAAGCTCTGGAACCTCTTCTCAGAAAAATGCACACTTGCAATTTTCCATGCAATGGAAGATTCATATGCTTCCTATAGACCGTTTCTGAATCTCCTAGGTTTCTGGGGACCCCAAGTTATGACCTCTGGACTAGAACATCTCTAATGTCCCCAATAAGCTAGGATTCTTTTAATATTTGCATTACCTTAATCTATTAGAGAGAGAACTATGTGTGGCATTATGAAACAAAAATCCTTCAATAAACAGAGGAAGAGGGGAGGGCCACGTGGGAGCTGACGGAAATGCATCTATTTTAATACAGAGAAAAATACGTGAATTTTGAAAGTGCTCTTGGGTTATGGAGCCCCTGTGAAACTCTCTTAAGAGTATGGCACAGATTGAAGGGTTTTGACTTTTGAAAGCTTTTGACTTTGGAGTTTTCATCAAATTACATTTTCCATCTCATGCCAGGGAGGCAGCGGTGCTTTTGTCACAGCCAGAATCCTAGCGGAAGGGCTGTTGGCAGTTCCAAGGAGTCAGAAAAAGTTCACGTGGCAGAGGGACGGTGCCCCGTGCACAAAGAAGCTGTGTGGTTCTCCTAGGATGGGTTTGTGTGCGAGCTGGTGCTCCAAGGATGCCCAACTGGTACCAGGGAGATGCCCAGGAGGTAAGATTTCCACCACAGACCCGATCAATCGTTAGAACTTTTGTGTTAGGGAATTAATGCTTTTTTTCCTGAATCGGTTCTCCTGTAAAAGGGCTATTGCTTTACCAGTTTGCATTCCTCCACATCCAAGGTGCCACAGAAAATTATTCACTTTTATGGCCTTTTGATTAGCCGAGGTTTGGTTGTTGGTGCTACAGCATGCATGTTATGCCTGTACAGCAAGGATGATCTTGTCCTCAGTCACCTGTTGGAGATAACTGACCAGCAGGCGAGGTCAGGTCAGCAGAGCTGGGCTTGTGGGGTGGCTTTTCCGTGGGGTCTCCCGAAGCTTACCATAATGGTTACTTTCGTCAGCCTTGCTTGAGCGTCAGCGGCTGTCAGTGTGCGTCTGCGCACACAGGTGTGCATGAGATTCAGGATACTAAGATGAGGGAGAACCAAATGGCACCAGGTCCTGTGGCTAGAATGAAGAGAGCTGAGTGTCAGACTCTCTCCCCCTTGACGTCCAAATCTAACCTTCCTGCCTTGCTTTTGGACAACCCCATTCAATAGGACTTTCCGCGGCGATGGCAGTGTTCTTTATCAGCACTGTCCAGGATGATGGTTGCTAGCCACGTGGTGGCTTTTAAGTCCTTGAAATGTGGCTAATGTGATGGAAACCTGAAAATTTTCAATTCAATTAAATTTAATGAATTTAAATTTAAATGACCACATATGACCAGTGGCTACTGTACTGGACAGTGCAACTCTGGATGGTCCCTTCTGATTTCATTTTCAAGGAATAGTCTCCAAATATGAGACGCTGTGCCTTAAATCACTGTCATCCTTTTGATAGGCAAACTTAATGATCAGCTTAGAATGAAAAAAAAGTCTTATTAGCTCGTCTGTATAAATAAACATGTGCTCCATTACTGTCTGCTCGGTAGCTTGGTTTCTCGGTGATATTTGCCCCCGTCTACGTGCACACGTGCTGCACACACGTCAAGACGATCTCTTAATGGGTGGCCCCTGTTTCTTATAAGTCCCTGCAATTTCTGCCTAGATGGAACCTGCCAAACCTTCCTTTTTCTACCCTTAGAGTTTTTGTTCTTAATCCATTCACTTCAAAATATCATTACCATTGCAAACAAGGAAAATGTGTTTATCAGAAACTGCAACTCCTTTAGGGCCTCGTAGGATTAATCACGGTTATAAAGTTTTATTAAACACAATTTTTGTTTAATGACAAGCTCCACCAGTCCTTCCCATCCGAAACCAATCCTGTCCTGAGGGTGAATTGTGCTCAGCAGATTGTCTTCAACAGACCCTTCAAGACAATCCCGATTACTTTGTCATGCACAGAGATATTTTTCTTCCTGGATAATTTGAACTTCCTTAAAAATCACATCTGTTTCATACTTTATTTATTTGTAATTTAAATCCTTAAATTGAATCTTTCATTACTAACATCTGGGCTTGAAATGCAGCCCACTTGAAAAAAAATACAAATTTTATTTTATTTGGAGTTACCCCCCTTCACTCGGTAGCACTGGTACAAACATTCTCTGGCCAGAGGCAAAACAGCCGGGTATCTTAAAGCTGTGATGCTGTACCACGTGTAATGGGGCTCACTTGATTGTCCCCGAAGTGACTGGCAATTTGCCCAGAATTAGACTGAATGCACGTAATAAGCTGTAGAATTTCCACAATATTGACAATTAGATATCTCTATACAGCAGCAGCTGTGTATTGTTCTCATGGTATGGTCCCCTCAAAGCACCTCCTAAAAAGAAAAAAAAAAAAACCTGGCAGAAGGTTGCAGGCAGCAGAAAGGTAATATACATTGCATGAAATATCTCAAATTCAGATTAATCGGGATGTTTCTATTAGTACAGTTTTCTGCAATGGAAATCATGGCTGAAACAGAATGCTTTGGAATAGGAGTTTATAACACCACATCTGTATCGGGTAATTGCTATATTTTTAGCATGTTTCCGAGGCAGATACCTTTCTCATTTCCATTCATTGTGAAAGGGAGGGAATTGTATCACTGGCACTCCTGGAGCATCTTGAGTCTTTGAGATCGAGCGGTTCTGACCCTATGGCCGTGTTGAGATGCTCATACCCTTCTGAAATGGCTTTGGTCATTTAAAATAACTTTCACTATTCCCTGAATGGAAATTAGCCCCAAGAAATCATCTTGTTTGTGGACAGTTTTGATGAAAAATAGCTTAGCTTCTAATTTGCCATTTTTGCGCTCCTAATACGCAGGGAGCCATTTGGATAAACATGGAAACATCTCTCCATGTTTCACCATTTTTCATCATATTTCTCTGCCAGCCCATTTGTTTCACGATTATAGAAAATAAGGCGGAACATGAAGGAACTGAACTGATAGTTTCTCACTATCTAGAAGCCACTGCCCACGGTCCTAGGATTCGAGTATTATTTTAAACCACATGATTGAAGTTTGCATTATGAATGGCTAATCTCTGATATTTTGCCCAGCGGATCTGGGGCAGGCTGTTGTTGTCTGGAGCCAGACTCGGCAAACTTTGGGTTTTGTTGTTTGTCTCCTTGCAGTAGAAATGAACGTTTTCAAAGAAAGCTGCTGTTTTTAGAAAAATACCATAAAACCTCGGGAGCAATAAGATGCCATGTTTTCTATTGCAAATCTTAATTTATCAAACTAATTACCAACAAAATGTAGCTAAATTGCTGATAGTCTTGAGACTGATTAATTCAGGAACGAGACACTGTTGGGTTCCTTAAAGGTTAGCAGTAGTGTTTGGGTAGCATTTTAGCGAAGGACTCTTTCTTATCTCAAATTACATCATAGGCTTCTTTTAGAAAACTCCACGTTATTAAGAATGCATTTGAGTTCAGTCTAGCACATACATTTATTTCCCCATTAATGCTTGTTAGAGGAGAAAAGAGAAGCCAAATTTCTTTTCTTAAAAACTTGAAGTATAGTTGATTTACAATGTTGTGTTAATTTCTGCTGCACAGCAAAGTGATTCAGCCATACATACATATACATTCTTTTTTATATTCTTTCCACTGTGCTTCATCACAAGATACTGAATATAGTTCCGTGTGCTATACAGTAGGACCTTGTTGCCCATCCATTCCGTACATAATAGTTAACATCTGCTAACTCCAAACCAAATTTCTTATTAACAAAGAGGACTTATTTTGGAACTCATAGTTTTTCTCTTGCAGTCCAATTTAAAATTCCTGCGCACTCTCTCTCTCTGTATCTCTCTTTTAAAATTCATTTCTACTTAGATGTCTATTCCTTTCTCTTCTCTGGGTCCAGTCTTTAATGATCGCTCATTAGTGATTGCTTTTTGTATTTAGAAAGCATCAGGGGATCGGGTGGGAGCTCCCTTCTAGGAACCAGGAACTCTGAATGCTGTAGTTTTGGCTCTGCTGCTAACAAACTGGGTGACTTTAGGTTAGTTGTTCCTGTCTCTCTGGGCTTCGGTTCCTCCAAACGTGAACAAAATGTCAGCAGAGCTCGATGATCTAGGAGATACAGTCTATCACGACCCTGGCGCCGGCTTCGGTGATGGAGATTTCTTTAATCAGGCGTGGGAAAGGTGCTTTCTCGGCACCCACTCTCAGCAACCTTCCCCCTGTGTCCTTGCACCGGACTGCAGCTGAATCAGAGCCTAATGAGGTCAGATCACGATGTGTATTCCTGGGAACTGAAGACAGGGCTGAGACGGCATGAAATGGTATTGCTCGGGCCTTTTTGTTGCCAGCAACATAACGTCGAGTCCCTTTGGTGCCTAATGTACTCCAATAAAGGAGGTTAAAGAGCCAGTACATTAATTGACTGCAGTCCTAAGTCCCTTTTATAACCTGTGTTATCAGCATAAGTACAAGTGTGGTGTAGTAAGGAATATCATTATGAAACAGATTTCCTGGGAGAGGAATTAGCTGGCTCTGGTGGGCATCCCTCCTGTAATGAACACACTTCCCTGTTTATGAATACAGTCGTAGATGTACTGTATTCTGCCAGGGGGAAAAAAAAAGCTTCATTGGGTACCTCATGCTGAATGGAGTGTTTCCTCCAACTGGTTCTTGAAGGGTTAATTTGCAGTTTACTATTGAATACCATAAAACGAGCTGTAAATAATGTAATGATATGTATTGTTAAGCTACATATACTATACCAGGTGCTAGGACATGCACTCCTCACTTAGCTAGCTATAATCTGGGGCAGTCAACAAACACAGATGTACTTTAACAAAGAGAGAGAGAGATAAAGACAGAAAGAACAAGAAAAAAAAAATTAAAACATATGTAAGATAATTTAACCAAGATAGAGATCCAGGTAAAACTTGGCCTATTTTTTTTTTTTTTTTTCTCAGAGTAGCTTCCCTGTACTGGGTGAAATACAATAGCATTTTGGCTTGTTTTTGGAACACACAAGCTAAACACGTGGGATACACCTTGACAGGCCTTTTGTATAACTGCAAGGAAACTGATAATCCTAAATAAATTCATGGGAAAAATATGAATCTTTGAATCCTAGTAATTATAATGGTTATTTTTCACTTTTGTAGCACCTGCAAAAGATGTATATATAACAAAGCTTCAAAAAGCTCTAATTAACTTTTTATTTTTTTCTATTTACTGGCTTTAATCAGTTTACATTAATTGGCAATTTATATCTATATATTTTTACCAAATATTTCTGTTACTTTTGAGTGGCTGGAAATCACACATGATTGAATTTATTTTCACTGAGTTTGTTTTTCATTTTTGTCAGCCACTTGCTCTAAACTTCTTCTCTGGCCTGCTCATCAAGGGAGTGTGGAGGGAAGTGGGAAATTTCCAGGTTGATCTTGGGGGGTGGGAGAAGCCTACACTTGCTTCTCTGGTGCAGTGACATGGTTTCTTTCTAACAGCGCCAGTCAGAATTTACTGCTCCTACCGAATGCGCAAGGGCTCTGTTTGGAAGACCTCCAGCCTCAGCTTTTCGACAGATTACTCTGGGCTATTCAGAGCACAAGATGAGACTGACCGCCACGAAGACTATGCTTTGGGGCTTAGGGCAAGTCAGACCCAGATGAAGCAGAGCTCAGGGAGGGGGAAGGGGGGGGGTCTTAAAATGGACACCAAATTCAAAACCTCCCAGTTTGCAATTGCTGCCACTTTGGGTGGCAATGACAGGGGAAGACGGAGTCTGAGATTGTCCGGGGGCTAAACTTGTGACCTGGGAAGGAGAAAACATGCACTATTTAGGAAAAACTTTAGTTTTTTCTCGCTCTCTCCCTGCCTTTCTTTATTTTTTCTGATTTTTTTTTTTGTTGAAGTATAGTTGATTTACCATGTTGTGTTAGTTTCAGGTGTACAGCAAAGTGATTCAGCTATACATCTATCTATCTATCTATCTATCTATCTATCTATCTATCTATCTATCTATTCTTTTGCAGATTGTTTTCCATTATAGGTTATTACAAGATATTGAATATAGTTCCCCGTGCTATACAGTAGGTCCCTGTTGGTTATCTATTTTATATAAGGTAGTGTGTGTCTGTTAATCCCAAACTCCTAATTTATCCCCCCCCTTCCGCTTTTGTTAACCATAAGTTTGTTTTCTATGTCTGTGAGTCTGTTTCTGTTTTGTAAATGTTTGTTTGTATTGTTTTGTTTTAAAGGAAACTCCAGGAGCCTGTGTCATCTCTACAGAAGTGGGCATGGGTGGACGGTTTTGCTAAATACCTGAGAAGCCTCTCAGTTACCAGGGAAGAAGAAAGGCCACTGTGTCTAGGGTTTGGATAGTGACCTGGGAAGAGGTGAAGAGGCATGTTTATGTCAGGAAATCTGAAATGGGAAGAATCAGAGCAGGGGTGTATATGTGTGTGTGTGTGTGTGTGTGTGTGTGTGTGTGTGTGTGTGTGTGTGTATTACTCTTTTTAAAAAAGTAACAGGGACTTCCCTGGAGGTCCAGTGGTTGAGACTTTACCTTCCAGCGCTGGGGGTGCAGTTTTGATCCCTGATCTGGGAGCTGGTATCCCACATGCCTTGTGGCCAGGAAGCCAAAACATAAAACAGAAGCAATACTGTAATAAATTCAATAAAGACTTTAAAAAAATAACATTTTTAAGCTGCTATCCATGTGGAAGTGGAAGCTGCTGGAAGGTCTTGGCTGGTGTCAAGTGCACCGCAGCCCAGTGACCCACGGCTCTGGCTGACCGCGGACCCCGGCCAGAGTGAATGCTGCCTGAAAGTAAGCCCTGGGCCTGTCGGGATGCAGAGTTTCAGTGGCCACCACAGCCATGTGCAGGACATCAAAGCTGCTGCCTGATGGCGCTCGGCTGCCAAAGCTTCTAAAGGGTTTGGCGCTGGCCTGGAAATCGGATGCAAGCTGTCCATCTGCCGCATGGCCCTGGCGACAGCTGACTCTTTTGCAGTCTGCAAGATGGACCCGGCCTAAGCCAATCGGCCCCCGTCCCTGATTGCACAAGGTTCGTCTGACCCGTTTCATTAGCCAGACACACGCGCTACAGTATGTGCTTTTTCATTGTGCTCGGTACGTGACGCTATAAACACCAGGGCTGGGGACGAGCTGAGAAACCAAAGGGGACGCACTGCTGCTTCTGTGGAGAAAGCAGATTGGCAATGTTCAAAGCATATTGGGGCATAACAGTAGCCTAAAAACCCCAATATGGATTAGGGCAGCTGACCAGATGTCTTGACGGACCTTTTTAACAAGTTTCAAGGGTATCCCTACAGGACATAAACGCCAACTCTGTACATCTGTGTATATCTTTTCTGTCCCACCCCCTCCTCGCTTCAACTAAGCGTGTGGTGCAGGGAAACTCGGAATGGAGCGCACAGCTCCAGTGACATTGAAACGCTTGGACAAGCTCAGATGGTGGCCTACCTGCCCAGGAAATGCCTGAACTGCAGTGGGAGGGAACGTCTACTTATAGTCGAGGGAGCCAGTGAAGGCACGACCCCAGAGTGGACGTGAGCACTTCTGCAAGCTGCCCCTTTGAGGGTAGAGAAGGATTTTTGGAACTGGGCACTGTTTCCTTCACTGCCCTCTGCAACAAGCTTTTATAGGCACTCTGGCAGTTCAGGGGCATGTGTTAAAGTCAGATTTGCTTCTGGCTGACATGGTCGGGGTTGCTCCCGTCAGAAAGCCAGGCAAATCTGCAGTCATTCCACGATGAGATGGAGGGTGGGCAGGAATTTTAGGGCAGAGGAGCAAATTTATAATTGGAATTTTCTAAATTACAGGCTTGTGGGCATGGGAGATTACACTGGATTTTCAAAGTTTGAAAATCACAAGGAAAAAAGCTGTAGTTTTAATATTTGGAGTCTCCAGAGTTCTGGCTAAATTCTGGACTCCTTGGGGGTAATGGCATATTTAACCAGAAGTGATTCTAACTTAAGATTTCATATGTTCCAAAAGATTATTACTATTTTTTTTTGTAATCTAAAGTTGCCTCTAGGTTAATCCCAACCCCTGGTTTGAGTTCTACGTGTGAATTAAATGCAGCATCTCCTTTAAGAGCAAATTAGGCACATAACTTGCCACCAGATGTGTTTGTCAGACTCCGTCTGAATAATTGGTTAGCTCTCTATCTGCATCTGTTTGACCAAAGCAGAAGATAATATTCGATCTGCAAATTTACTGGGGCTGATGGTCAGGATCTGAAGTTTTCGTAGCTCAAAACTTTCTTTTCCTTAGTGATCAGCATTTAAATGTGTCAAAATAAAATGTTCACAACCAACTAAAATGGGCGTGATAGTAATGTTAGGTTCCTCTTAGAGCACCATGGACTCGTGTTACAGTCGGAATGGAAATTTGAGATTATCTGGGCCAAGATTCTTTTTGTATCGATGGGAGAGTTTGATGGAGGAAAAGATGAAGTGGCCCGTTCAAAGAAACACCATCCCAGTGCTGTGCGTTTCCCTCTAGGCTTGAACCAGGCTAACTCAACGACTGAATTTGCTCTCCTTAGCAGAGCAAGACATAACCACATACCTGATTCATATTTTCTTTGGTTAAAAAAAAAAAAGGAAAGATAATGCTTTTAGATGAAGTTAGAGATTTTACAATTAAAAAGTCCAAAATCTTGCCTTGACCAGGAGGAATGAAAAGATTTCCTCAATTCAGCTTCGTTCATCTTCTGTTTGCAAGGCTGTTTCAAAGACCATTTTACCTGGAGACAGGGAAGCACTGAGCTTTGCCAACGGCAGTTGGGAGCTGGTACAAACTGTAACGGGCTCAGACCAGAGCTCCTGGTGACAATCCTCTACCTGGTGAAGCTCAGAGGCAGACCAGCCGCCCCCCAAGAGCACGAGCCCACCTCCTCTCAGCTGGACTCCTCCAGTCCAGATGGATACTGCTGACGGGAGCCTGGGGTTCAAACATGCATGACAAGGGATTATGCGATGGATGCCGAGACACACTCTTTCCTGGTTAGCCTTGGCGCAGCCAATTCTGTTCTGCTGCATTATTATTAAAAATAATGCCAGGTGCGGCATAAATAAAAGCTCCTAACAGATGCTGTGCCATTCGACTTGCTTTTGTAAATGAAAGTCTTTCTTTGTTCCCTACTTCTTGCTGAAACCACTTTTATGTTGGCCAATGAAAGGAGAAAGCTCCCAGCCTCAAACCTTCCGAAAGAGCACGTTGTGTGAATGTGGAGTCTGGTAGCCAGGGCCCAATGCTTTGTATCCCTTCTTTCCAGCTTGAAATTCACTTTGCTTTCTTGTTGTTTTTCAGACATGGATGGATGTTGTAGAAACTCTTTCTCTTACCGGATGACGCCAAATTACATGACAGTTTTGACTCCATCCCAATCTGGTAGGTTCATAAAAGCCATTAGGCGCAGTCACCTCATTTATTTAGTCTGCTTGGGTGATCTGAAAAAAAAAAATCACAAGTGTGCTAAAGATGTGATTTCAAAAATCATGAATTAAAATTTGGGAATGTGGGGGGCTTCGCTGGTGGCCCAGTGGTTAAGAATCTGCCTGCCAACGCAGGGGACACAGGTTCGAGCCCTGGTCCGGGAAGATCCCACATGCCGCGGAGCAACTAAGCCTATGCGCCACAACTACTGAGCCTGCACTCTAGAGCCCACCAGCCACAACTACTGAAGCCCATGCACCTAGAACCCGTGCTCTGCAACAAGAGAAGCCACTGCAATGAGAAGCCCGCACACCACAACGAAGAGTAGCCCCCGCTCACTGCAGCTAGAGAAAGCCCGCTCACAGCAACAAAGACCCAACGCAGCCAAAAATAAATAAACAAATAAATAAATTAAAAAGAAAGAATTAAAAAAAAAATTTGGGAATGTGAAAACTGGGGGCAAAATGCTTCAGCACAATCCATAAGTGTTGATTCAAATACTGCAATTCTTACTAATAACTTGTGGACAGACTTCAACTTTTTTCTAAATTCAGAATGAGCAAAAAATTCATTTACAATCTCCCATTATCTCCTCCTTATTCTGCCTTCACTATGGCTGGTCCCTCTATGCAGTCAAGACTTCTGGAGATGCTGTACAAGGGAAAAGCAAGTATTGATATTTCTTTAGCAAGATTCTGTCTTGAACTCTGACTTTATTTGTCCAGGAGCTCTGGGTGGAAACAACTGTTTTGTTGATGGGTTTGTTGGGGAAGACCTGGTTCCTACCTCTAGAATATCTGGTTTGTAGAAAGTGGCTAATTAGTTGCCTTAGAAAAGAACATGAAGATAGATTGAGAAGTTACTAGGAGGGAAGCAAAGGTTTAAGTGTAGATGTTATTTCCATCCATGTGCACCTGGGCACTTCTCCCCGCAGACATTCTCAGGCCTGGCATTTGTCTGTTTTCTGGATTTCTTTGGATCTACATGATGATAAATAGCCGGAAAGTAAAGAATGAGGCCAACCATCCAGATGTTTTGACTGGATGTTCCAGGCATTTCAACAAAAGTTTATGGAGTGGTTCTTACAAATAAGGCTGAGTGGTAAAGGCATTGAGAGACACCAAGGTGAATAAGATGCACCTTCTGTTTTTAAGAAGTCTGTAACAGAGTCAGGCTTTGTGCAAAACCCAATAGAGCTCAGCTCATCCCAGGAATTCTTAGTGAATTCGGGGGACGTGAGTAGAGGAAAGTTATGGTTCAACAGGACATGTGTCTATAAGTCAGGTCCATGAATCAGACTTGTTCAGTCAGTTTCTTTAAAGAACATGTCCATTGCATGGGGAAAGAGGATGATGAATTCCAGCAAGTGTCTGTAACCTTGCAGACTGCCACATTTCTAGTGCTGGGGCTGGACTGGAATTTGTTCTAATGGATCAGGGTTCGGAGTGTGTATCAAAGATTGTATTATGATTAGAGGACCTGAGTAATTAATCATCCCTAGCCAAGGCCTTTTTGAAAGTGGAAGTGCAAGCTATTAATAATTATGCTGGGATAACAGGAGTAAAGTGGGATGTCCTGGGCAAATGGGCTGTATGATCACTCTAGTTATAGCTGGGATAACCCTAGGATGAAGCTTTCTCAGTATACCTGTGGGAGGGGTGGGGAAGGGTTCCTGATGTCATCTAGTGTGCTGTCTCCAGACCCAAGGTCACCAAATTGAAATGATGCTGAAATGCAACTTTAATGGTCATGTCCTCAGCATTTATTTGGCCATACCTTGCTGGGAACACAACCCTTCTTAGTTACCTTCCCACTAAATCTAATGGCCAGTTCTGCTCAGAAGCAGACACCCAGCTGAAGATTAAGCCTGACAGTGATTTGGATCATCTGAGTTACCAGATCAGTTGTATCTTCAAAGTTAAATGCCATGGATCATATGTTCTGTTTACTACAAAAGGACACGTGGGATAAAATTTGAAATATTTCAAGTAGTAACATTAAAAGGACAGTTAAGGTAGTACCTCTTTAATTGTTCTTTGATTTTAAAAATCAGATTTAAGATATTTCACTAACAATATAATAGCTTATCCATTTCACTTGGTTTGCAAATGTTGCAATGAAAGTGCTTTAGGGATCGAAGTGATTTCTTTCTTGAGCTTTTTATTTCTCTCACGAATTATATTGAACTTAGCAAAACATGCTGTTTGGCACATAGTAAGAACCCAATAACTTAATAAACAAATAAATGAATTTGGTTAAACCAAAGTAAAAATCAGCTGTCTCATTTGCTTTCCAACTTCTTTCCGGACTTCCAAAATTCTGTAAGAAATTATCCCCTAGCAGAAATATCCATCTGTGTTTGAGTCATTTTTAAGTCATTGACCTATATTGCTATGCTGGATGTGCATTCGTGTGTGTGTGTGTGTGTGTGTGTGTGTGTATGTGTGTGTGTGTGTGTGTGAGTGTATGTGAGTGTGTGTGTGTATAATTAACTTTCTGCTGAAGCCTAAGGCATAGATGTTACCAGAGCACAGCATTTAACATTCAACACTTTTTACATTTCTTGTAGGAACTCTACTCTATGCTTATAGTTCCTAATCTGCATGTTCTGTGTGTGTGAATCTATCTTACTGTCATCTCCCTGTCTTTTATGGGCAGCGGTTATACCTGTATAAATGGTACTACCTATAGTGCCTAGCATAGCTCAGACAGAATTCAACAACACGGTGATTTTTAAAAAACAGCAATGACAATGAGGAAGTAGAATCTTTATTTGGATGTATTTTATAAATAGAAGCTTAAGGAAGGGGACCAAGAATTTGGGACTGTATTTTCATCCAAATCATTGAAAGCACTATAAAAGGCAGATTGATTAATCCGTGAAATTTTTTATGTTAATTTGATATTTGCTAGGAACTCTTGTTTAATAAATCCATCTATCTTTTACCTTGAATTTAAGATGAAAAACAGAGATGCTATACAAAATCTCAGTCATGTGAGAAAAAATCCGTAAACCGTATTTGGAAGGAATTGTGAAGGGTAACTGGCAAATTGTGGATACTGTACACTGTTAACATTTTATGCTTTAACCCAAACAAAATTAATAGTTCACTTGGGTTTTGGAAAGATTCCTTCTGGACCAGCAGTGTATTTCTGAATGACATAAATATAAGAAAATTAGAAATTAACTTTAAATGGATTTAGGCATCTTACATAAATGAGAGCCTCCCTTACACAAATTACTAAATCTATTCAGAGTAATTTATCAAGCAGTTATATGTTGTTTTGCTGTGTTGAAATTCCAGAAAATTTAATAACAACATACTTTCTGGAAATTGCATTAGCATAGACCATTAATAAGTTAGACCTATGGAGCTGGTGTGGCAGTATAATGTTGCCATTAGCAATGTACAGTAAAGTGGGAGCTGGTTATCACATAAGCATATCTATGGTGATGCCAAAAGACAAAGTTTTCCGAGAGCTTTCAGTATCATCTGAAATAAGCACTTAGAAAATTGTTCTATGGTATTTAGCACTTAACACGAGCTAACAGTGGTGAGATAAGTGGTCCCAAGTGAAAAGGGTATACGGGGAGCCAGTTGTCAAATTTTACAGCCAGAAGAGCTCTTATCATTTAACTAGGCCAAGCTCCAGATAAACAGGTTCAGAGAGGTCAAGCAACTTGCTCAAAGTCACACAGCTAGTTTGTGGCAGAGCCAGGATGAAAACCCTGAGTCTCCAGACTCTCACCCAGAATGCTCTGCTCCCCGTATCACATAGAAATTGTAAAATGCTGGGTTAACTGTGCTCATAAATAAGCAGGGGTCTGGCAACTGATGGATAAATTTGCCTGGTGCAAACAATGAAGCGGAATAACTGCAAAACTGCAAAAAGTGTGAAAATGTATTTCATCTTTGATTTGTGTTTTTGGAAAAGAGGCTTCTAGCTGGTCAAATTCAAATAACTGCTAACCCTTTGCAAAAGGTTGCTCTACTTTTAGAGAACCATGAAATAATGATTCAGAGAGGTGACTTGCACTTAGACCCTATTGTCAACATCCAACCAAGTGGCAAAAGTATTTGTTGCAGCCCTCTTACTCGGGTCCCCTCAAAATAATTAGGAAACAAATTACTTAAAGTGCAAGGAAAGAGGTCATTTTGGCCACAACCCAAGCTGTTTTTATCGTACTTGGGGATTTTCCAATTGTTTTAGATGCATCAAATTTGGAAAACCAAGACAGCTTATCATTAAAAATTAAACCTAGGTGCACTCGTAAGCCACCTCTTCTTGGCGAAGGGAAGGCGGTGTGAGTGGAGATTTCCAGCTGTGTTCCCAGTTTATGAGGGGTTTTCACCCTTTTTGCCCTTTAACCTTGGTGACGCCTTTACTGGCCTCTTTTGTGCCACTGTCCTAGAAATACAGTTCTCCTTTTTCCGTGGCACACCTGTATTTGCAGTTACAATGGTCTTGCAGAGCATTAGAGAGGCTGGGTCATCAGATAACCACCAGCTTAAGGCTTCAGCTGCAGCTATTAACAGTTTTGCTGGAAACCCAAGTATCATTTCAAGGGTAGGGAGGATCTCCAACATGGCAGCCATAGCGGCAAGAAATTAAAAAGCTAAAGAACTCTGTTTGGAGTGTCCTGACAACGGCAGGTGCGAGAATACATGCTTTCTTCCCTTCCCACAACTCCCCCTGTCACTTTCTACCCTTTTTCCTTTGTTATTACTATATGTTTTTCAGGATTATTCTATCCGCCGCATTTCATGACACTGCAAAAACACGGTTCAGAAAAGCTGAACTTTTAACTGTGGTGAGAAAGAAGTTAGCTTAATTATGCTCGGGGAAAAGATGGGTTTGAAAAGATGGGTTTTGTTTCCCTTCCTAAGTCCTTCCTTCCTAATCACAATTTAGCACCCTTTCCCCCGCATTGCTATGTATGAACTTCATGCTGCTAGACAAACAAATTCTTTGGAAAAATGCACATTTTTATTTGGAAATAATGCCATCTCTTTGTTAGATTTGCAGCAATCCTATTTTGCCTCTACTGTTTTTAAGTCGAAAATGAAAAATTATATAGAAGATGTTTGTGCGTCATATTGTGCTGAATGGTATGTAGGTCAGCATGCTGCAGCACCGCAGATAAGGGACAGGGAACAAGTGTTCTATGTACTTACAAGCAAATATCAGTCATAATAGAGGAAGACAGATCTACAAGAGAGTTTTGGCTTCGGAAATGTTTCTTGTCATTAGCATTTAAAAAAAGCTATGAGATTCAGGCCTATCAGCACCGATTCACAGCAAACCCTGGCTCTTCCAGGTTGTTATCTATTTCGCACAGAGGTACAGCTGGTTAGCAAATGGATTTGCAGATTTTTTTTTTTTTTTGCAGTGATGAGTAAAAAGGCAAAGAATCAGGTACTTACAACCCATTCAGAATGTAACAATTTTGTTTGTGTTATAAACCAAACCTTCTGTTTTTTGCAAACTGCATTATTTTTAGAAACAGAACCAAGAGGAAAAAAAACCCCAGCTGATTTAAAAAAAAATCTTTATTCATATTCCAATATCCCTAAGGGTTCTAATATCCATGAAGCAATACCAGCAAAGAGAGCAATAAGAACAGCAGACTCCGATGATTCAGTTTACGACGCGGCTTTATTGTGTTAGCAGTCACGTCAAAAGGCAATATCTAATATTTTTTAATTTTTTATTCCTCTCTCTCTACTCTAGATGTAAAGGGGGAGAAGATGCTGGGTAAAGGGGTGTGTGTGTGTGTGTGTGTGTGTCTGTGTGTGTGTATGTGCGAAGGAGAGAGAGAGATAAAGCGAGAGAGGGTGACTATTATTGAGTCCTATTTGGAAGGGTAAGGATAATGCATTTTAATGTTTATGTAAACGGATATCAATGATCAGAAAGGACATCATAATGCAAGAAATACAATAGTTTTCTTTTTCCTGAAACTATATTATATGGCAGATATAGCTGATTGAGTTCTTTGAGAAAAAAGGCAATTACTGAGAAGAGAAAATAGCAAGGTATTTCTGTCTCCTGGGTCTGGTGATATTTAAGTCCTTGGCTTTCATTAAATGGGTGCTTGGGGAGTTTCTCAAATGAAGATATGGTGCAGGGACCACATTTCATGGCGTGGATGCATATAGATGTCTGTTGAATATTTTCTGTAAAGATGCTGAGTTGTGATGGGTGTTGGATTTGGCATGTCAAAAAGCATTGCCCCCGAAATCAAGCCCAGTGGATGAATTACCACGAATGATGAGGTATGCAACCAAGCAATCTATAAGGCTCCTGATGTCTCGGCTACAGTTCTCATAGAGAATGCTTATGTTAGATCCCCTTTAGTGCTATCTGCTTCTTTAATAGGGAGGTGATAGACTCCTGTGCAGTGAGTCAAAATAAGCCAAATCCTTTGTCAACATCTAAGACTTAGATCAAAGATTGGAATAAAGCAGGGGTTGTGGGGGGGAGATGATGAATGAGTAAACAGAAATTAAGAAATGGATTGGATGTTCTGGAAACATTTGATAAATGAAGCACTGTTGAAGTACAACACTAAGTATTTTTGATTACAGTGCTTTATTAGGAAATAGACAATCAGCCACTTCACTTTTAAATCAAGTTTTCTTGAGTTAGTTTATTCCTCTGTCGGGCAAGGCAAATACATTTGTCTTCAGTTAAGTCACAATACTGTCTCTGGTTACCTTTGGTGGAGTAGGACTGCTCTTGTTTTCCCGATTTTATTATCCCAGCCTCTCCTCTCAGGGAGGTCCAGAAATAGAACTGCATTTCAGTGTAATTGGTTTCTTTGCAACCCTGTGTATTTTCATTTTATGCATTTTAGAAACATTATTCTGAGAGGAGGTCCATAGGCTTTCTTAGGAGTCTGTGGCTCAAGACAGGTTAAAGAAATAGACTTGAAATAGAGTAGACCATTGAAAATAACCCATAACCCAAGAAACGTGAGAGGTACTCATACAGAAACACACCTGAGTCAAGTGTCAGGTACTAAGTTCTTGCTTCCTTTCTCACATCCTCTGAAGATCAGAAATGTCCTAAAATGCTGACACCCCAGCAAAGCTGAGGGACTACATGGAAGCAAGTGTATCAAAGGGGATGTACTTTGTCAAGAAAGAAGTAAAATCCTTACTATTCATATCTGTTCATCTCCTTTTCTTAGAAAGCTTTCTTCCTTCCCTCTCCACCTCCCCTCTTTTCCTCCCTTCTTCTGTTCCTTCCTTTGAATGATCCTGACTTCTTATACTAAAATTCCCTTAGGCTTCAAGAGAACAAAGACTGCTTTGTGGTCTTCACAGGATCTGACACAGATTAGGAGGTTAATAAACATTTGATGAATGAATGAGTGAATTAATGAATGAATGAATCTGTTTGTGAAAAAGAAAATGATACTCTATGCTGGAGATCTCCTGCGTGGACAAGCAAAGGCTTTAAAGAGCCAATGAGATGTCAATCAAAGCTGGAGATGAAGTCTTAGAGAAAAACATTCAGTCCTACCAGATAAATTCTAAGCCGCAGATGTGAGAGCTTTCTAGCAGAGAGCTGATCTGACAGCACCCCAACATAGAGGGCTCAGGCAGAAAGGACAGGCTTCCTGGACATTCCCCAGGCACATCACCTGGGTCATAATGAGGACTCTCTACAGCGGGTTGGTCAGTACCCTTGTAGCCACTAATCTCCTCTTTAAAAACATTTAAAAATATTCTGTGCATAAAAAATATAATAGTAAAATAAACATCCCATGTCGGGAGTGGGACATTGTAAATGCCATTTCACCTATTCTAAATCCACCCTTCACCCTCCTCATTGGAAGGAATGCAATCGCTGTTCTGATTTTGGTTTATCATTCCTTCGCCTTTCTGTTAGAGTTCTATTACAAAGAAGTTTATCAATGATATATTGTTTAGCTTTGTATTTTTTTTTTTTTTGTAAGTGGTCTCATCTTGTCTGTTTTACGTGTTTTTTATGTGATTTGATTTTTCCACTAAAATTATGTATCGGAAATTCATCCATGTTGATATGTGTAGCAGTAGCTTACCAATTTTTCAGTGTTGTAGAGTAATCTATTATGTGAGTAACCTCAATATATTTGTATAGTTGCCTGTTGATAGCACCTTGATTTGTTTCTGTCTCTTGGTGCCACATGCCTGGAGTGCCATAAGCACTCCAGGGGCCAAACATTAAGAAAATGAATACATTTTAATTTATTAAAGGTATATTCTTATTGCAGAGAAGTATAATAGAGTGATCAATAAAATGCTTTCAAACATATAAGGCATTACATTAGGAACAATGTAAAATTTCTGACTTTGAAGAAGCATTTGTACATGTATTTAAAATGGAAGATGGCAATCATGATGATTTATCAAGTTAATATGGTTTTTAGATATCTTTGGATACATTTACGAGGGATGTAAAAATTTCAATATTTCTAATATGCCAGAAACTACAACTTCTGAGACTGTTTAAATTGGTGAGAAAACTTTTTAGATAACTTAAAACTGTGCAAGAAGGCACTCAATCAAAAAAAAAAAATTCTTTTGACCATAGAAGAGCAAATAGTTTTATTTTATTTTATTTTTATTTTTAAAAATTTTTATTTTTTTAAGGGACTGACATTTTAATTTCAGAAGTGTTTTTGTCTGTTGTGACCTCATATTTTACATACACACACAGTTTGTGACAGGGCCTCTATGGCTTACAACTCTGGTTTTACAATGAGCAGATAGTTTTAAAGACCACTTAGAAATGGGACTGCTGGGTTATGGTTTATGTGCATGTTCAGCTTTTCAAGAGGAGGCCAAATTGTCTCCCAAAATGGCTGTTCCGATTTGCTCTTCCATCAGCAAAAGGAGATTTGTTGGTTTGTTGCTCCCCACTCTTGTCAACAACATTTGGTGTAGTCAGACTTTTGAATTTTTGCCAATGTGTATGTAGGTAAAATGGTATCTGATAGGGATTCTAGTATGGGCTTCCCTGGTTACATTGGAGCATTTCCTCATCTGTTTCTTTGGCTATTTGTGTCCCCCCTTCTATGAAATATCTCTTTATGCCTATCCCGGAGGAATTTCTGCTCACTATTCCCTATGTAGTCCCCCCAGTTTCCCATCGTCCTTCCTCTTGTGGGGGTTGTATGAGTAGTTCTGGCCAATGGGCCATGAGAAGAACCAGAGCATTTGAGAGCTGGTGCATGACTCTTGAGCTGTCTTCTCCTGAGACAGTGATCACAGGGGTGCATATGGAGATGGTGGACCTGCAGGATGGAAACCGTTTGCATGACTGAATCACTGCATAAAGGACAGCAGCCCTGGAGAGTCACTTGACCTTCAGCAGACAATCTGTGAGCAGGAAAAAAGTCTTTGCAGGGTTTAATCCCCTGAGATTTTTAGGTTTATTTGTTGTTCCAGCATAGTCTAATTTATTCTGACTAATATGATTTCTTTTGTTCACTTTAACATTTTTACTCTTTAGTCATGAGTAAGGATTCTTTA
Organism: Balaenoptera musculus; assembly: GCF_009873245.2. Taxonomy (NCBI): domain Eukaryota; kingdom Metazoa; phylum Chordata; class Mammalia; order Artiodactyla; family Balaenopteridae; genus Balaenoptera; species Balaenoptera musculus. The sequence continues at coordinate 8,824,445 of NC_045788.1, read as the reverse complement.
TGTATTCTGGATACTGACGCTTTTCTGTGTTATATATGATACAACTATCTCTTTCCAGTTTGTAGATTATACTTTTATTCTCCTTATGGTACCAACTGATGAAAAGAAATTCTTTCTTTTAATGGAGTCAAACTTATTCATTTTTAACTTTATGATTTGTGATTTGTATATTAAAAAAATCCTACCTAACTTTAAGGTCACTTAGATGGCATATCCAAAAACTTTAACATCTTATTTTTTACTGTTAAGTTTTTATTCATCTTTGAATTGATTTTCTTGTCTACAGCAAAAGTAGTGATCTCATTTTATTTTGTTTTCCTTTATGGATAACTATAGTTAATTATTTCCTCTTTGATATGCAGTGCCACCTCTCTCATAAATCAAGTTACCATTTGTATTGGGGTCTGATTTGGGCTCTCTAACTGCTCATTTGGTCTATATGTCTATCTCTGTGCCTAAAATCTATTAATTATTATGGATTTAATACATACATGTTTCCTAGTAGGGCAGTTTCCCTTACCTTGTTGTTTTTCATGAGTGACTATTCATGGTCCTTGGCTCCTCCATAAACACATTTTAACTGGCAGATGAAGTTCCTTGAAAACCTGTTTGGATATTGATTAGAACTGCATTGACTTTTTTTTGAAACATCTTTTTTGGAGTATAATTGCTTTACAATGGTGTGTTAGTTTCCGTTGTATAACAAAGTGAATCAGCTATACCTATAAATATATGCCCATATCTCCTCCCTCTTGCATCTCCCTCCCACCCTCCCTATCCCACCCCTCTAGGTGGTCACAAAGCACGGAGCTGATCTCCCTGTGCTATGCGGCTGCTTCCCACTAGCTATCTATTTTACATTTGGTAGTGTATATATGTCCATGACACTCTCTCATTTCTTCCCAGCTTACCCTTCCCCCTCCCCATGTCCTCAAGTCCATTCTCTACATCTGTGTGTTTATTCCTGTCCTGCCCCTAGGTTCTTCAGAACCCTTTTTTATTTTTATTTTTTTTTAGTTTCCATATATATGTGTTAGCATATGGTACTTACCTTTCCCTTTCTGACTTACTTCACTCTGTATGACAGACTCTAGGTCCATCCACCTCACTACAAATAACTCAATTTCGTTTCTTTTTATGGCTGAGTAATATTCCATTGTATATATGTGCCACATTTTCTTTACTCATTCATCTGTCGCTGGACACTTAGGTTGCTTCCATGTCCTGACTATTGCAAATAGTGCTGCAATGAACATTGTGGTACATAACTCTTTTTGAATTATGGTTTTCTCAGGATATATGCCCAGTAGTGGGATTGCTGGGTCGTATGGTAGTTCTATTTTTAGTTTTTTAAGGAACCACCATACTGTTCTCTATAGTGGCTGTATCAACTTACATTCCCACCAACAGTGCAAGAGGGTTCCCTTTTCTCCACACCCTCTCCAGCATTTGTTGTTTGTAGATTTTCTGATGATGCCCATTCTAACAGGAGTGAGGTGATACCTCATTGTAGTTTTGATTTGCATTTCTCTAATGATTAATGATGTTGAGCATTCTTTCAAGTGTTTGTTGGCAATCTGTATATCAAGTTTGGAGAAATGTCTATTTAGGTCTTCTGCCCATTTTTGGATTGGGTTGTTTGTTTTTTTGATATTGAGCTGCATGTGCTGCTTGTAAATTTTGGAGATTAATCCTTTGTCAGTTGCTTCAGTTACAAATATTTTCTCCCATTCTGAGGGTTGTCTTTTCGTCTTGTTTATGGTTTCCTTTGCTGTGCAAAAGCTTTTAAGTTTCATTAGGTCCCATTTTTTTATTTTTGTTTTTATTTCCATTTCTCCAGGAGGTGGGTCAAAGAGGATTTTGCTGTGATTTATGTCATAGAGTGTTCTGCCTATGTTTTCCTCCAAGAGTTTGATAGTGTCTGGCCTTACATTTAGGTCTTTAATCCATTTTGAGTTTATTTTTGTGTATAGTGTTAGAGAGTGTTCTAATTTCATTCTTTTACATGTACCTGTCCAGTTTTCCCAGCACCACTTATTGAAGAGGCTGTCTTTTCTCCACTGTATATTCTTGCATCCTTTATCAAAAATAAGGTGACTCACACGTGCGTGGGTTTATCTCTGGGCTTTCTATCCTGTTCCATTGATCTATATTTCTGTTTTTGTGCCAGTACCGTATTGTCTTGATTACTGTGGCTTTGTAGTATAGTCTGAAGTCAGGGAGCCTGATTCCTCCACCTCCGTTTTTCTTTCTCAAGATTCCTTTGGCTCTTTGGGGTCTTGTGTTTCCATACAAATTGTGAATTTTTTTGTTCTAGTTCTGTGAAAAATGCCATTGTTACTTTGGTAGGGATTGCACTGAATCTGTAGATTGCTTTGGGCAGTATAGTCATTTTCACAATGTTGATTCTTCCAATCCAAGAACATGGTATATCTCTCCATCTATTTGTATCATCTTTAATTTCTTTCATCAGTGTCTTATATGTCTGCATACAGGTCTTTTGTCTCCTTAGGTAGGTTTATTTCTAGGTATTTTATTCTTTTTTTTGCAGTGGTAAATGGCAGGGTTTCCTTAATTTCACTTTCAGATTTTTCATCATTAGTGTATAGGAATGCAAGAGATTTCTGTGCATTAATTTTGTATCCTGCTACTTTACCAAATTTATTGATTAGCTCTAGTAGTTTTCTGGTAGCATCTTTAGGATTCTCTATGTATAGTATCATGTCATCTGCAAACAGTGACAGCTTTACTTCTTCTTTTCCGATTTGAATTCCTTTTATTTTTTTTCTTTTCTGATTGCTGTGGCTAACAACTCCAAAACAATGTTGAATAATAGCGGTGAGAGCGGGCAACCTTGTCTATTTCCTTATCTTAGTGGAAATGGTCTCAGTTTTTCACCATTGAGGATGATGTTGGCTGTGGGTTTGTCATATATGGCCTTTATTATGTTGAGGTAAGTTCCCTCTATGCCTACTTTCTGGAGGGTATTTATCATAAATGGGTGTTGGATTTTGTCAAAAGCTTTTTCTTCATCTATTGAGATGATCATATAGTTTTTATTCTTCAGTTTGTTAATATGGTTTATCACATTGATTGATTTGCATATATTGAAGAATCCTTGCATTCCTGGGATAAACTCCAATTGATCATGGTGTATGATGCTTTTAATGTGCTCTTAGATTCTGTTTGCTAGTATTTTGTTGAGAATCTTTGCATCTATGCTCATCAGTGTTATTTGCGTGTAGTTTTCTTTCTTTGTGACATCTTTTTTCTGGTTTTGTTATCAGGGTGATGGTGGCCTCGTAGAATGAGTTTGGGAGTGTTCCTCCCTCTGCTATATTTTGGTAGAGTTTGAGAAGGATAGGTGTTAGCTCTTCTCTAAATTTGATAGAATTTGCCTGTGAAGCCATCTGATCCTGGGCTTTTGTTTGTTGGAAGATTTTTAATCACAGTTTCAATTTCAGTGCTTGTGATTGGTCTCTTTATATTTTCTATTTCTTCCTGGTTCCATCTTGGAAGGCTGTGCTTTTCTAAGAATTTGTCCATTTCTTCCAGGTTGTCCATTTTATTGGCATAGAGTTGCTTGTAGTAATCTCTCATGATTCTTTGTGTTTCTGCAGTGTCAGTTGTTACTTCTTTTTCATTTCTATTTCTATTGACTTCAGTCTTCTCCCTTTTTTTCTTGATGAGTCTGTCTGATGGTTTATCAATTTTGTTTATCTTGTCAAAGAAGCAGCTTTTAGTTTTATTGATTTTGCTATTGTTTCCTTCATTTCTTTCTCATTTATTTCTGATCTGATTTTTATGATTTCTTTCCTTCTGCTAACTTTGGGGTTCTTTGTGTTCTTCTTTCTCTAATTGCTTTAGGTGTAAGGTTAGGTTGTTTATTGGAGATTCTTCTTGTTTCTTGAAGTAGGATTGTATTGCTATAAGGTTTCCTTTTAGAACTGCTTTTGCTGCATCCCACAGGTTTTCGGTCATCGTGTTTACATTGTCATTTGTTTCTAGGTATTTTTTGATTTCCTCTTTGATTTCTTCAGTGATCTCTTGGTTATTAAGTAGTGTATTGTTTAGCCTCCATGTGTTTGTATTTTTTACAGATTTTTTTCTGTAATTGATATCTAGTCTCATAGCATTGTGGTCAGAAAAGATATTTGATATGATTTCACTTTTCTTAAATTAACCAAGGCTTGATTTGTGACCCAAGATATGATCTATCCTGGAGAATGTTCCATGAGCGCTTGAGAAGAAAGTGTATTCTGTTGTTTTTGGATGGAATGTCCTATAAATATCAATTAAGTCCATCTTATTTAATGTGTCATTTAAAGCTTGTGTTTCCTTGTTTATTTTCATTTTGGTTGATCTGTCCACTGGTGAAATTGGGGTGTTAAAGTCCCCTATTATTATTGTGTTACTGTCGATTTCCCCTTTTATGGCTGTTAGCATTTTCCTTATGTATTGAGGTGTTCCTATGTTGGGTTCATAAATATTTACAACTGTTATATCTTCTTCTTGGATTGATCCCTTGATCATTATGTAGTGTCCTTCTTTGTCTCTTGTAATAATCTTTATTTTAATGTCTATTTTGTCTGATATGAGAATTGCTACTCCAGCTTTCTTTTGATTTCCATTTGCATGGAATATCTTTTTCCATCCCCTCACTTTCAGTCTTTATGGGTCCCTAGGTCTGAAGTGGGTCTCTTGTAGACAGCATATACATGGGTCTTGTTTTTATATCCATTCAGCCAGTCTATGTCTTTTGGTGGGAGCATTGAATCCATTTACATTTAAGGCAATTATTGATATGTCTGTTCCTATTACCGTTTTCTTAATTGTTTTGGGTTTGTTATTGTAGGTCTTTTCCTTTTCTTGCTTTTCCTGCCTAAAGAAGTTTCTTTAGCATTTGTTGTAAAGCTGGTTTGGTGATGCTGAATTCTCTTAGCTTTTGCTTGTCTGTAAAGTTTTTAATTTCTCCATCGAATCTGAATGAGATCCTTGCTTGGTAGAGTAATCTTGGTTGCAGGTTTTTCCCTTTCATCACTTTAAATATGTCCTGTCACTCCCTTCTGGCTTGCAGAGTTTCTGCTGAAAGATTAGCTGTTAATCTTATGGTGATTCCCTTGTATGTTATTTGTTGTTTTTCCCTTGCAGCTTTTAATATTTTTTCTTTGTATTTAATTTTTGATAGTTTGATTAATATGTGTCTTGGCATGTTTCTCCTTGGATTTACCCTGTATGGGACTCTCTGCGCTTCCTGGACTTGATTAACTATTTCCTTTCCCATATTAGGGAAGTTTTCAACTATAATCTCTTCAAATATTTTCTCAGTCCCTTTCTTTTTCTCTTCTTCTCTGGGACCTCTATAATTCGAATGTTTGTGCATTTAATGTTGTCCCAGAGGTCTCTGAGACTGTCCTCAGTTCTTTTCATTCTTTTTTCTTTATTCTACTCTGCAGTAGTTATTTCCACTATTTTATTTTCCAGGTCACTTATCAGTTCTTCTGCCTCAGTTATTCTGCTATTGATTCCTTCTAGAGAATTTTTAATTTTATTTATTGTGTTGTTCATCATTGTTTGTTCACTCTTTAGTTCTTCTAGGTCCTTGTTAAATGTTTCTTGTATTTTCTCAATTCTAGGTCCAAGATTTGGTATCATATTCACTATCATTACTCTGAATTCTTTTTCAGGTAGACTGCCTATTTTCTCTTCATTTGTTTGGTCTGGTGGGTTTTTACCTTGCTCCTTCATCTGCTGTGTGTTTTCTCTGTCTTCTCATTTTGCTTGACTTACTGTGTTTGGGGTCTCCTTTCCGCAGGCTGCAGGTTCGCAGTTCCTGTTGTTTATGGTGTCTGCATCCAGTGGCTAAGTTGGTTCAGTGGGTTGTGTAGGCTTCCTGGTGGAGGGGACTGGTGCCCGTGTTCTGGAGGATGAGGCTGGATCTTGTCTTTCTGGTGGGCAGGACCACATCCGCTGGTGTGTTTTGGGGTTTCTGTGAACTTAGTATGATTTTAGGCAGCCTCTCTGCTAATGGGTGAGGTTGTGTTCCTGTCTTGCTAGTTGTTTGGCATAGGGTGTCCAGCACTGTAGCTTGTTGGTCGTTGAGCAGAGCTGGGTCTTAGTGTTGAGATGGAGATCTCTGGGAGAGCTTTCTCTGTTTAATATTATGTGGAGCCAGGAGGTCTCTGGTGGACCAATGTCCTGAACACAGCAGTCCCACCTCAGAGGCATAGGCCTGACACCTGGCTGGAGCACCAAGACCCTGCCAGCAACAAGGCTCAGAAGAAAAGGGAGAAAAAAAGAAAGAAAGAAAAAAGAAAAGAAAATAAAGAATTAAATTAAAAAATAAAAACTATTTTAAAAAGTAATAAAAAAAAAAAGGAATAACAAAGAGAGCAACCAAACCAAAAAACAAATCCACCAATGATAACAAGTGCTAAAAACTATACTAAAAAAAACAAGAACAAAAAACGGACAGACAGAACCCTAGGACAAATGGTAAAAGCAAACCTATACAGACAAAATCACACAAAGAAGCATACACATACACAGTCACAAAAAGAGAAAAAGAAAAAATATATATATATAATTGTTCCCAATGTCCACTGCCTCAATTTTGGGATGATCTGTTGTCTATTCAGGTATTCCACAGATGCAGGGTACATCAAGTTGTTTGTGGAGATTTAATTGCCTGCTCCTGAGGCTGCTGGGAGAGATTTCCCTTTCTCTTCTTTGTTCGCACAGCTCCTGGGGTTCAGCTTTGGATTTGGACCCACCTCTGCGTGTAGGTCGTCTGAGGGCATCTGTTCCCACTAAGACAGGACGGGGTTAAAGGAGCAGCTGCTTCGGGGGCTCTGGCTCACTCAGGCCGGGTGGAGGGAGGGGTACGGATGCGGGGCGAGCCTGCGGCGGCAGAGGCCGGCGTGACGTTGCACCAGCCTGAGGCGCGCCGTGCGTTCTCCCGGGGAAGTTGTCCCCGGATCACAGGGCCCTGGTGGTGGCAGGCTGCACCGGCTCCCGGGAGGGGCGGTGTGGAGAGTGACCTGTGCTCGCACACAGGCTTCTTGGTGGCGGCAGCAGCAGCCTTAGAGTCTTATGCCCGTCTCTGGGGTCCTCGCTGATAGCCGCGGCTCGTGCCCATCTCTGGAGTTCGTTTACGCGGTGCTCTGAATCCCCTCCTCTCCCCTGAATCAATGGTCTCTTGCCTCTTAGGCAGGTGCAGACTTTTTCCCGGACTCCCTCCCGGCTAGCTGTGGTGCGCTAACCCCTTCAGGCTGTGTTCACGCCGCCAACCCCAGTCCTCTCCCTGCGATCCGACCGAAGCCCGAGCCTCAGCTCCCAGCCCCGCCCGCCCCGGCAGGTGAGCAGACAAGTCTCTTGGGCTGGTGAGTGCTGCTCAGCGCCGAGCCTCTGTGCGGGAATCTCTCCGCTTTGCCCTCTGCACCCCTGTTGCTGCGCTCTCCTCTGTGGCTCCGAAGCTTCCCCCCTCCGCCACCCGCAGTCTCCGCCCACGAAGGGGCTTCCTAGTGTGTGGAAACCTTTCCTCCTTCACGGCTCCCTCCCACTGGTGCAGGTCCCGTCCCTATTCTTTTGTCTCTTTTTTCTTTTTTCTTTTGCCCTACCCAGGTACGTGGGGAGTTTCTTGCCTTTTGGGAAGTCTGAGGTCTTCTGCTAGCGTTCCGTAAGTGTTCCGTAGGAGTTGTTCCACATGTAGATGTATTTCTGATGTATTTGTGGGGAAGAAGGTGATCTCCACGTCTCACTCCTTTGCCATCTTGAAGGTCTCCCCTGCATTGACTTTTTAGATACACTTGGGCAGAGTTGATCTCTTTATTATATTGATACTGCCTATCCATTTATTTATTATCCATTCCATTTATTTAGGCCTTTTTATTGTCTTTAAAATTTTTATAATTTCCTCCATCAAGGTTTTTTTTTTATATATATGTTGTCAATTGTTTTTAGGAATTTTATATATTTTTCTTGCCCTTGAATATGGTAATTTTAAAGTTTTTATTATGCAACAATATCAATCATGCTCATCTTGTTCCATTTATCGTCTCCTCTTTTTTTCTGGATTATTTGAAAGAAAACCCCAGACATTTCGTTATTTCACTTACAAATACTTCAGTATTCATGTCTAGATAATGTGGATTTTTTTTTTTTTTTAAAAGCACAGGGACCATGTCATTGTCATACTTAAGAAAATTAGTAGTTCCTTTATACTGTGTAATACCAAGTCCACGGTGAAATTTCCTTGATTGTCTCCAAGATGGCTAGTTTGTTTGCATGAGGATTCAAAAATATTCTGCATGTTGCATTTGGTTGTTTGTCCTCACATCTCTTATTCTCATGCATCCTCCTCTTCTTTCATTTTTAATTGACGTATTGAAATATTTGCCCTGTGGAAGGTCCTGTGGTATGGATTTGGCTGCTTGTTCCTCTATGACTCATATTTCCTGTCATCTGGGAGTTAGATCTAGAGGCTAGATTGGATTGGATTGAGGTTATAGATATACCTTATAGGACTGCTACTGCCCCTAAGATTTAAGAGGTGAAGGTAGAGAATGTTGTTACCAGGTAAGGGCTGAGGGGTAGAAGATGGGCCACCTGAAGAGAGCTGTGGCCAAAGGGAAAAGCATCCATTGTCAGAAATGCAGTCTGGCCTGCAGTGAGAAGAATGACACTCATCTCTCTCTCCTCCCACTCTCCATCCCTAGCAGGTGCTGTCCATTGGCTGAACCCAACTGAGAACTCGTGTGAAGCAGTTCATCAAGGTCAGATTCCTGCGTGACAGGGCAGTGCAGGGAAGGGCAGAGAATCAGGGACCGACAGAGAATAATCAGTGCTCACTGATGATTATTATCTCATTCTATTATTTCATTAAGCAGTGCAAAAATGGTAATTATCTAATTCTTTCCTTCTTTCTGTATTCATTAGCTGGAATTTTTCTGTAAAGAAGGCTTTCCTTTTATTTACCATTTGGTTACTCTGAAAATACAATGTGTATGAACAGGCAGAATAAATGCTTGACACTTTCAATGGATTAATTGATGTTCAGAGTAATTAGTTGATGTCTTAGCAACTTTCAATGGTGACATGAGATTTTATCAATATCATTATGAACTATGGATTTTTATATATTTGGTATGTTTCAACTATTAGGGTCATTATTCTTTTTAATGCTCAAATTGTCCCGGGAGCTCTTTCAAGTTGGTTCCTGTGTCCTTTTGAGATGACTCCGTTAGTCTTTTACAGCTTTCTTCCTTTCTGGAAAAAAAGATGTCCTAAGCTTATCTTGTACATTTCCTACCCCAGAGCTATAAGCAGTAATTTCTCCAAAAAGCCTTTATTCCTTCTTTGGCACCTGGTGTTTAGATGTCTTAATTTTGAGTCATAGGTTGGGTCACCATCACTTCCAGGACTTTAAAGTGGACAGAACTAGGAAATATGTGAAATTTTGTAAAAGTAAAAATTTTATGAGGATTTTCCAACTCAAACTTCAGTTTATGAAGTTTTAACTTAACTTTGATTGTATACTTTTTCTCTTATCCAGAAAATCTTGGTTCATAAGGGCACAATTATTTGCTTTATCTTATAATATAATATTAATGCTTTCAAAATAACAATACTAATCCTTCCAATCCAAGAACTTGGGATATCGTTCCATTTCTTTGTATGATTTTCAAATTTCTTCATCAGTGTTTTATAGTTTTCAGAGCAATATATATTATCAGGTCATTTGCAAATAATGAGATTTACTTCTTTCCTTCCAATTTGGATGCCTTTTATTTCTTTTTCTTATCTGATTTCTGTGGCTAGGATGTCCAATACTGTATTAAATAAAAGTGGTGAGAATGGGCATCCTTCTCTTGTTTCTGATTTTAGAGGAGAAACTTTCAGCTCTTCACCATTGAGTATGAGGTTATCTGTGGGTTTGCCATAAAGGGGCTTTATTATGTTGAGATATGTTCCTTTTATAACAACTTTGATGAGTATTTTTTTATCATGAATGGATGTTGACTTTTGTCAAATTCTTTTTCTGAATCTATTGAGATGATCATGTGATTTTTTTTTAAAATTTTATTTATTTATTTATTTATTTATGGCTGTGTTGGGTCTTCGCTTCTGTGCAAGGGCTTTCTCTAGTTGCGGCAAGTGGGGGCCACTCCTCATCGCGGTGCGCGGGCCTCTCACCATCGCGGCCTCTCTTGTTGCGGAGCACAGGCTCCAGACGCGCAGGCTCAGCAACTGTGGCTCACGGGCCTAGTCGCTCCGCGGCACGTGGGATCCTCCCAGACCAGGGCTCGAACCCGTGTCCCCTGCATCGGCAGGCAGATTCTCAATCACTCTGCCACCAGGGAAGCCCGATCATGTGATTTTTATCCTTTCTTTTGTTAATGTGGTTTATCACATTGATTGATTTGTGAATACTGAAACATTCATGTGTCCGTGGAATAAATCCCACTTGATCATGGTGTGAGATCATTTTTATACACTGTTGAATTCAATTTGCTAATATTTTGTTGTGGATTTTTGTATCTATATTCATTGGAGATATAGGCTTGTCATTTCCTTTTTTTGTAGTGTCTTTGGGTTTTGGTATCAGGGTAATGGTGGCCTCGTAGAATGAATTGGGAGTGTTCTATCTTCTTCAATTTTTGGAATAGTTTGAGAATAGGTATTAGCTCTTCTTTATATATTTGGTAGAATTCCCCTGTGAAGCTGTCCAGTCCTGGGCTTTTGTTTGCTGGGAGGTTTTTTTTTTAAATTACAAATTCAATTTCACTGCTAGTGTCCATACTACCCAAAGCAATCTACAGATTTAATGCTATTTCTATCAAAATACCCATGACATTTTTCACAGAACTGGAACAAATAATCCTAAAATTTATACGGCACCACAAAAGACCCCAAATTGCCAAAGCAATCTTGGGAAAAAAGTCACACTCCCTGACTTCAGACAATACTGCAAAGCTATAGTAATCAAAACAACAAGGTACTGGCACAAAAACAGACAGACAAATCAATGGAACAGAACAAAGAACACAGAAATAAACCCACACACCTAAGGTCAATTAATGTATGACAAAGGAGGTGAGAATACACAATGGAGAAAAAGCAATCTCTTCAATAAGTAGTGCTGGGAAAACTGGACAGCTACATGTAAAGGAGTGACATTAGAACGTTCTCTAACACCATATACAAAAATAAATTCAAAGTAGATTAAAGACCTAAATGTTAAGACCTGAAACCATAAAACTAGGCAGAACATAGTCAGAACATTCTTTGACATAAATCATAGAAATATTTTCTTGGATCTGTCTCCTAAGGCAAAAGAAATAAAAGAAAAAAATTAAAAAATGGGGCCTAACTAAACTTAAAAGCTTTTGCACAGCAAAGGAAACCATTGAAAAACTGGAAAGACAACCTATGGAATGGGAGAAAATATTTGCAAATGATATCACTGACAAGGGGTTAATATCCAAAAATATGTAAACAGCTTATGCAACTCAATATAAAAAATACATCAAAAAATGGGCAGAAGATGTGAACAGACATTTTTGCAAAGAAGAAATACAGATGGCTAACAGGCAAGTGAAAAGATGCTCAACATGAAAAGATGCTCAACACCACTAATTATTAGAGAAATGCAAATCAAAACACAATGAGACATCATCTCCACACCTATCAGAATGGCTATCATCATAAAGCCTACAAATAAGAAATGTTGGAGAGGATGTGGAGAAAAGGAGACCCTTGCACACAATTGGTGGGAATGTAAATTGTTGGAGCCACTATGGAAAATAGTATGGAAGTTCCTCAAAAAAACTGAAAATAAAGTTGCCATATGATCCAGCAATCCCACTGCTGGGCATATATCTGGGAAAACCCCCACTAATTTGAAGAGATACATACATCCCAATGTTCATAGCAGCATTATTTACATTAGCCAAGATATGGAAGCAACCCAAGTGCCCACCAACAGATGAACAGATAAAGAAGATGTGGTTTATATATATACAATGGAATACTACTCACCCATAGAAAAGAATGAAATTCTGCCATTTGCAACAATGTGGATGGTCCTAGAGAGTATTATGCTTAGTGACATAAGTCAGAGAAAGAAAGCCAAATACTGTATGGTATCACTTTTATGTGGAATCTAAAAAAGTAAACAAATGAATGTATATAACAAAACTGGAAGAGACTCACACATCTGGGGAACAAACTAGTGGTTTCCAGTGGGGAGAGGGAAGGGAGGGTGAGATAGGGGTAGGGGATTAAGAGACACAAACTACTATGTATATAATAAATAAGCAACAAAGATACATTGTACTGCACAGGGAAATATACAGCCATTATTTTGTAATAAATTTAAATGGTGAATAATCTATAAAAAATTGAATCACTATGTTGTACACCTGAAAATAATATAATATTGTAAGTCAACTATACAGTACTTCAATAAAAAATGGCAATACTAGCATTATGACTAAAAATAAGAGTATTGAATGAAAATTAAGATTTCTCTGTAACTCTTTTTGTTTTTAGAATACATCCTACTAGGGAGGTACACTCAAGATAGAGTGTTTTGGAGTCAATTGAAGTAGTTTTCTGTGAATTATCATGCCATCAATTTGATATTTAGTTAGATTCATTTCTTTCAGTCTGTTTTCAATTTTGAAGCACTAATGATTACTTTTTGATTTAATTTTGTTTTAAAATTTATATAGTTCCAAAGTCAAAACTCTGGAACAAGATATGTTCACTGAAGTCCGACTTCTACCCCATCCCCTCCATCCTGCCCCCTCATAGGTAACCATTTAAAATTTTTTTCTAATTTGCCCTTTTATTGCTTCTTTTCAAAAATATAAATAGCTACATAAAAATTTTATTTTCCCCTCTTTTGCACAATAATATGGTTATAGTTAGCATACAATAACAATAAAAGTTTAAAAAGACTACAATAAACAATAAATATTTTTTTGCATGTTGCTTTTCTTGTTCAGCAATATATATCTGGAGATGATTCTACATCAACATTTAGAGATTTTTTTTTTTACAACTTATTTCTATGGATGCATTATCTCACATTGTGTGGATGTACCATAGTTTACCCAACCAGTCCCCAGTAATGGACTTTGGATTATTTCGTCTTTTGCTATTGGAAATAACACCACAATGAATAGCTTAGTACCTACATTATTTGCATTTTGCCAGTGCATCTTTGAGATAGACTCCTAGAAGTAGCATTGCTGGATCAAATATTCTTATAAAATTTTGCTGCATAATGCTAAATTTGTCTCCATGGAGTGACACTATTTTTGCATTCCCACCACCATTATAGGAAACTGCATGTTTTCCCATAGACTTGCTAGCAGATCATGCTATTATGATCTGGATTTTTTTTCTGATCTGGTAGGTAGCTCTGATCTTATAGATCTTCAGTGTAGTTTTAATTTGCTTTTCTTTTTATGAACAAAGTTGAGCATCTTTTCATTTCTGTGAGCTGCCTGTTTATATATATATAAATATATATTTTTAACCTATTTTTGTACTGAATTATTGGTCTTCTCAACTTTTGGAGCTCTTTGTATGTTAGGGAATTTTCCCTATGTCTGTGATATGTTACAGATTTTTTTTCCAGTTCGATATTTGTTTTTGTCTTTACTTATGGTGTTTTTTGGTTTTGTTTTTTGCCATGAAACTTTTCTGTTTTACATGGACAAATAGGAAAGTTTTCCTGATTCCAGGTTATAAAGAAATTAACTCATGTTTTCTTCTAGTACATCTGTCAGTAAATAGTATCTTAAAAAACTTTTTTTATTGTGAAAATGTTTGAGCATGCAAATACATAGAGAATAGTGTAATTGACTCAGTTTATTCATCAACCAGCTTCAACAAGTATCATTACATGGCCTATCTTATTTCATTCACACTTCCATACACTTTTCTATCCCATATTATTATTATTATTTTTTCTTCCATATTATTTTGAAACAAATCTTAGATATTATATTATTTCATCTCTAAATATTTCAGCATGTAAATGGTCTTTTAAAAATTTCATGTTTGTTCCTGGCTTATGTAATATAATTAGTTTTATTTATTATTTATTGTTTAATTTTGACATAATCTTGTATATTAAACAAATATCTTATTTAAATCTTGCTTTAAAAATAATTTGTGGATTTATTTGCATTTTCTTTTTTTTTTTTCTGTTTTGGTGTTTTCCTATCTCTTATTCCACTCTTTCTAGTTTGAAAGTTATTATGCTTGATTGATGTGTCCGTTGACCCATGACATTGACACTATCTCTGTTTCACAATTTTCCTTCCCCTTGACACTTCCAAGTAGCAGAACTTATATTTTTGCTTCTTCTTTTTTAAAATTTTACTTTAATTTATTTTCATTTCATTTTTAAATTTTTTATTATTTTTTATTGAAGTATAGTTGCTATACAATATTATATGAGTTACAGGTGTACAATATAGTGATTCACAATTTTTGAAAGTTATACTACATTTATAGTTATTGTAAAATATTGGCCATATTACCCATGTTGTACAATAGATCCTTGTAGCTTATTTTATACATGATAGTATGTACCACCAAGTCCCCTACCCCTATGTTGCCCCTCCCCTCTTCCCTCTGCTCACTGGTAACCACTCGTTTGTTCTCAATATCTGTGAGTCTGCTTCTTTTTTGTTATATTTACTAGTTTGTTGTACTTTTTAGACTCCACGTATAACTGATATCATACAGTATTTGCCTTTCTCTGTCTGACTTACTTGAGTTTTCTTTGTAAAAAATCCTATTTAATTACTAAAGTTAATTACTATAGTTTCTTTTCTTGCTTTCTAAACTTGTATTCTTTATTAAATTGAAAAAGATGTAATCTGTTTATACTTTGCTGTCTAGGACCACCATAGAAGGTTCCATTTCTAATTTTAAAGACAATGATCCCAATATTTTATTTTAAATTGAAAAAGATGTAATCTGTTTATACTTTGCTGTCTAGGACCACCATAGAAGGTTCCATTTCTAATTTTAAAGACAATGATCCCAATATTTTATTTTATATGCTTTATGGACTGTAGATTTTTGTAGACACCCTTTTTCTGCTTAAGGAAGTTACCTTTATTTTCTAATTTGCCATTAATCTTTGTCAAGAATGGGTGTTAAAATTTTTGAAGCTTTTTTGCATCCATTGAGACTATCATTTGGTCTTATTGCTTTTTAAAAAATTGCGGTGAATTATAAAACTTTCTATAATTAAATTAGATTTGCATTCCTGGGATAAACCCATCTTGATTAAGATGCATTCCATTTGAAAAAATTATAAAGCTAAATTTAATTTGTTAATATTTTGTTCAGAATTTTGCGTTCATATTAATGAATGAGATTGACTGGTAGTTTCTTTTTCTACCAGCACCTTGTATGAATTAAATTTCAAGGTTATACTAGGTTCATAAAATGAGTTAGGAGTTGTTTCCGCTTTTTGTATTCTCAGTATAAATTAAAAATTTTTGTTCCCTGAAAGCTTAAGATCATTCACCTATAAAACTATCTGAGCCTGGTGGTATTTTGGGGGAATATTTTTATAGATACAGATACAATGTTTGAAAAGGTTTACAGATATAAAATTTGAAAAGGTTTACAGATATAATGTTTGAAAAGGTTTACAGGATTATAGATGTTTCCTATCTCCTCTTGAATCAGTTTTATTAAGTTGTATATTTTTAGTGGAATTTGTCAATTTCATTTGTTTCAAATTACTAGCCTAATGTTCATGGTATTCTGATTATGCTTTTATTTTCTGTGTCTAAATTTCTATAACCCCATTTTTAAATTTACAATATTGTTTATTTGTGTTCTTTTTCTTAACAAATATATTTGCCTGGCATAATATGTCTCACTTTGAGTTAATTAATTATTGTTGATTAATTTATATTATTTAATAATTTTTCTTCCTTCTACTTTACTGACATTAATTCTCTTTATTTTTCTAACTTTTAATTAGGTCACTTTGTTCATTACATTTCAGCTTTTCTGTTTTTCTATTACAAACTTTTAAAAAATGGCTATGCATCCTATTTATTTTGGATTGTTGTATTTTAAAATTTTCTTTGATCACTGAGTAAATTAGAAGTACATATTAAATGTTGAGACATAAATTTTAAAAAGTTATCTTTTGTTGTTTTTTAAACTAAATTGCATTTTGGTGAGGGAGTATGACATGTATGGTAATATTTTTTGAAATTCATTGATACTTTGTGCCCTGATACTCGATCAATTTTTATTAATGCTCTATATGTGTTTGAGACAATGTTACACTCTAATTGTTTGCTGTAGGGATCTTTATATGTCCATTAAATCAAGCTTGACAATTTTGCTATCCAAATCTATATCCTTACTAATTTTGAGCTTTTAATTACTAAGATAAATTTGTTAACTCTCCCACTAGAATGGTGAATTTATTAACTTCTTGTAATTTTATGTAATTCAAACTATTTTATTTGATGCAATAAATTTTAGAATTGTTTTCCCTCTCTGGTCTGAGATACATCCATGCCTATTACTATATCTATGTTTATATTCATATATCTACATCTACATCTATGTCTATATAGCTATCACCTCAATTGTGCAGCTAATACATAGGCTCATTTGAAGGCAGAGTTTGTAACAAGTTTTAGAGAGACTATTATTTCTACTGCAATTATTCTTCTATCCAGAGTCAAGAATGGACCAGAGAGTTTTTCTGATGGCTCAGATGTTTAAACATTTATTAATGTTTATTATAATATATCCAGCAGAAGTTCTCTTGTGATAGATCATTTTTCCCCTAGATTATCTAATCTACCATATTGCCAGAAGTACAAACCTCCCATCTTGCAATAGACTCTTACTAGTTTCCTTCTTCAATCCGTTCTCCACAAAGTAACCAGAATAAAATTTTTACAGTGTCAGTCAGATTATGCTACACATAGACTAAAATTCAAACTCTTTACCATGGTATATAGCACCTATGTAATCTGGTCCCTTCCCACTTTTCAACTCATCTTTCATCTCTTCCACCTCTCCACTTTACAGACTTTCATTAACTGCGTTGCCTTTTTTTAAATTCCTTGATAAGCTATTATTATCCTTGGCTTAGATCTTTTATTGACTTGTCCCCTTGGCCTAAAATGTTCCCCATCAAGATCTTTGTGGTCTGGTCCCTTCTTATTATTCAGATTTCAACCTAAATGTCATTTCTTTGGAGAAGACTTCTTTGATAATCTCATCTAAAGGTAGCTCTCCATAACTCTTATATTACCTTAGTTGTTTTTCACAGCATTTGTTGCCATGTGAAATTATCTTGTTTACTTGTTAACTTTCTCCTCCCCTCAGTAGGATAGAAGTTCCATAAAGTCAGGGACGTGATTCACTAATATTTGCCCAACGCCTAGAAAAGTTTAGGTATCCAATAAATTCAATACATTCAATATACATTTATCAAATAAAATTAATTTAAAAGATATTTGTTGAACAACTGTTATGAGTCAGACACTGTTTTAGGTGCTTAGGATACAAAATGAAATGAACAAATAAAGATCCTTACCTTGTAAAGCTTATATTCTAATGAGGTAGATTGACATTAAACAATAAATATACCACATAAGAAAATTATATAGCATGTTAGAAGGTCATATGTGCAATGGAAAAAAAGAAAAGTAAAGCAAAATAGCAGGGAGGAGCAGTTTGCAATTTTAAACAAGATAGGTTAGGTCTTAATGAAATGAGAGACTTAGCTGGGTGGATATCCAGGGGAAAAGCATTCCAGGCAGAAGGAACAGCAAGCGCTAGGGTCCAAAGGAGAGCATGATGGAAATGGAGTGAGAAGGTGGGAGGAGATGAGTCTGGGGAAGTAACTGGAAGCAATATGCCTTGTGGACGATTATAAGGGTTTGTTTTTTCCTCTGAGCTGAGAAGTGACACAATCTGACTTACATACTAAAAGGATCACTCTGGCTGCCGTGTTGAGAATAGACTTGGGACAAGGCTAGAAGCAGAGAGACCCAGGAAGTGGCAGTGAGAGTCATCCAGGCAAGAGGTGATGGTGGCATCAGGTGGACTCCTAGTGGAGTGGAGGTGGTAAAGAGTGGTTGGATTCTAGAAATGTTTTAAAGGTTCAGCCAACAGGATTTGCTAACAGTGTAGACATGGGTTATGAGAGAAAGAGAGGCATCTAGGATGTTGCTGACAATTAGAAAGATCAAGTTGTCACCAGCTGATAGAAAGACCACAGGGAAGTAGGTTTTGGGAGGAAAGAAAAGGAGTTTTGGATGCGTTGAATTTAGACTACTAGTTATAATATTGAGTAGGCAGTTAAAGTTCAGAACAGAGGTCTGGAGAAGATGATAAATTGGGGAGTAATTGGCATAGAGGTAGTATTTAAAAGCCAGGAAGTGAGTGTGGGTAGAAAAGAGAAGAAGATGACTCTGACATTAAGTATCAGGCAGAGGGGGAGGGACCAGCAAAGAGACGGGGAAAGAAGCCACCACCCGTGAGCTAGGAGGGGACAGGAGAAGGAGGTCCTGGAGCCAAATGCAAATGTTACATGACTTTTTATATATACTCCTGTGAAGTGTATGCTTTTAGAAATTTCCATAAATGTCAATTTAAAACGGTGATTACTGAATTTGTTTCTTAATGTATACATTTTGTATTAACAAAAAATCTGTTTGGAGGAGAAATCTTTGACAATTTCCCACCCCAAATAATTTGTAAATTGAGATTTTATAGGAGTTAAATGTGAATCTTTAAGCCTGGCTTCTGTACGGTGTCTCCCTTCTGTATGGTTCTCACTCTTTCTGGGGAGGGAGAGTTCATTGTCTCTCTTTTCTCTTCGCTGGGGCTCTCATTACCATGGGACTGGCTGTGACTTCAGGCCTCCCTCTTCCCAATCTGAGGTCTTTTTGTTGTTTCTGTTGTGATAAAAAGGATTTCCTATTGAAAGAACATATAGGAAATCGATAGAATGGCCCTATTCTCATTGGCTGCTTAGCTGGGGTTTGCACTTTGAGAGATTTCAGGATAGTTTCTAACTGCCCTGTAGTTTTGTTGTGTATGGATCTGGGTTGGGTGGCATATTTCTAGGTTCTCAACTGAATTTTATCAAACGGACCACGTCATTTTTGCAACTTCCTGGCATCGTCCCACTCTCCCTCCCCCACAAAACTCCCCAAACCTGGCACATATTAGGTATTCAGTAAATATTTGTTCAGTTGAGTTGGAAGATTCAGCCTCCAACATGGCAGACACAGTGCTTTCAAAACAACAGAAGATTTTATTTTAAAAAATTATCCACTTTTGGAAGCGGGCTGTTGCTTTAAAATTGCACATACACATACATATAAACATTATGGTAAAGTGTACCTAAATTACAAATTACCACCTCAAATAATTTGAAGTAGTTCATCCCTGTTGGTTTTCCTTCCCACTCAAGTCATCATCTGTTCACAGAACACCATTAGCAGCTGAAAAGACATGGCAGGGAATTAAACAAATTGAACATTCATAGCAGACAGATTTTCTCCTTCTGTGTGTGTGGATTGGACATGACTGTGAACAGTTGGAGGTCAGACGATCACTAATATGTAGAAAACTTTTGATGTTCATTTACCATTAAAAAATATATTAATTTTTGGCAGAGGTGCGAATAGCTTTGTCTTGCCTAAAGCTTTATTTCCCGCGATACACAGAAAGCTAAAAGCCGCACTGGGCCACTTTGAAAAGCACGTGAACTTTTTCTTTATTAAAGCCCCATTTTGTTTCTTAGTGAAAGTACAGATATGAATTTCATTTTCACTCACTACAAAGGCCCTGGCAAAAGACTGGAATGATCCATTGAAGGAAAGAGGGATCATCTGAATAAGACACAAGTGTCCTGATTTGGTTGCATTTAATGGGTTTCTCTGACCTGGTCCCTTCAGTGGTCATTCTGGCTGTGTCTACTCAATGTGAATCAAATGTCTTATCAAGGAACATGAGGATGCATAAAATGACGAGTGGCAATCATCTTTTCTTCAGTCGTTGTAAAACAGATGTCTCTACTATGAAGCGGTCGGGTTAGGGTTGGAGTTAAGGTTAGGAGGCAGTTAGAGTAGGAAAGAAGAGGAAAAGATCCAGTTAAAAGTCTCATCATAGCCTAGCAACTGGCCACCGAATGGTCTTTAACATCTTTTCTATCACCAGATTCCCAAGCTGCAGCAGGAGAGTAAATACTGATTCTAAGAGGAATGACATATTTTGGAAGTGCTTGCTTTACGTGGTATATGCATTCGTGAAGAAAGAAAATAAAAGAAGGGATTTTACTTTATTGTTGCAACAGAACACAATTATTTTTGACGTGTTGACATCTGACATAAAATGACATTGATACATCTTCTCTGAATAAACCTCCTCTCTGCTTGCTTTGCTGGAAGTGTTTAAACCATGATTTCTCTTCTGTTCTTTGTTTCAGTTGATAGCTGTTAATTTTGCAGACTGGTGTTGGCTTCTAATATGATGCTACTATTAAAATAAAATAAAATAAAATAAAATAAAATAAAATAAAATAAAATAAAATAAAATAAAATAAAATAAAATAAAATAAAATAAAATAAAATAATCTCTTTACACATTTAAGAGGGACGGTCCTGAGACAAGGCAGGTGTTAAATTAGCATTTATTGTTGACTTTATTGATTTTTTTCCTTGATAGTAGAGTAATAGTTTCAGGAGAACTCGGGCTCTGGGACCTCCTCAAGGAAAGCATCTTGAAGCACCTTTCTTCAAAGATGCTGTTTAGGTGGACTTAGATGCCATTAAACAATTTAAAAAATCCTATAAATGGACTGTGCAATAATGTTTGGCAGGATTCCAGAGGCTGCGATGATAGTGAACCCAGTGAGATGCTTGTGTCTTTTTTTCACAGTAAGTACGTGGGACCAAGTCACATGTGTTTGTTATTGTGCTCGTGGCCACCAAACGTAA
This sequence comes from Balaenoptera musculus, assembly GCF_009873245.2. NCBI lineage: Eukaryota > Metazoa > Chordata > Mammalia > Artiodactyla > Balaenopteridae > Balaenoptera > Balaenoptera musculus. The sequence goes on along the minus strand of NC_045788.1, from coordinate 8,803,422 downwards.
GCTCCTTTGAACCCAGATTACTCTTCTCTGAACCCCAGACTTCAGCCTTCTGTTTATATAGCCAGCACCCCATAAATATTAGCTCACCGTTCAAATATTAATTTTTGACACATGTGTAAAGCTTGTCTTGTCAAAAGCTTTGTATTTCATGATCCACATAGATATAAAACCCATACAGAGATAAATTTCAATTTGAAAAGCAAGTAATCTTTTTTTTTACATTAAAAAAATTAATTCATTCATTTTTTTTACACTAGGTCCGTATTGGTTATCTGTTTTAAATATAGCAGTGTGTACATGTCAATCCCAAACTCCCAATCTATCCCTCCCCCCAACCCTTCCCCCCACCCCCATAATCATAAATTCATTCTCTAAGTCTGCGAGTCTGTTTCTGTTTTGTAAATAAGTTCATTTGTATCATTTTTTTAAATCATACTACGTGAAGTAAGTCAAACAGAGAAAGACAAATATCATATGATACCGCTTCTATGTGGGATCTAGAAAAGCAACTAATCTTTTCTAAAATACTGTTATCAAGGGCCCAGCCCTGGGCCAGATGTTGTGAAAAAATAAAAGAAAACTAGAAGTCATGACCTCTTTCTCCAAGGAGACCACCGTTGTATAAATAGTACTTATGTAAGAACTACTAAATTACAAGGCAGTATAATCAGATGCTGAGCTATGAGGTAGTGCCCGTAAATGGTGGAAGAACTGGAGAAAAAAAAGCTCTCTGAAAAAGTTTTGTAACTTCCTTAGACTGAGCTTTGAAAAGACTGTTGGTGGAGAAAGTGAGTGAGGAAGGGGAATAACTCAAGCAAAAGCACCAGGATGGGAAGGGAGTCCTGAGTGTTTGGTTGAGAGTGGTGAGATTGTCACAGTTACCTGGAGAAGCTTTGTTTTTTTTCTCAAGAATTATGTACGAATGGCATCTTACATTCTTACAACATCTTACATATTGAGGGCCTGTCCCCCTGTTTTATTGATCGATCATTCAGATATTCCACCAAACAAACATTAATCTACAAGAGGTCATATAAGAAGAGAAGATTTTGAATGTTTGACATTAGTATCTACTAATCGGGATTTTGAAAAGGAAAATGAGAGCCTAGTATATCCCTATCAGTGAATAAAGTGTCTTTGATTTTCATACTGAAAGCCTTGCATGCAATGCTCTCAAATTCACTCATCTTATATGAGACCTGGAAGGAAGTGACAAAATCAAATCTTCCCCAGGATGACAAGAGATTTTGCATTTTCTTACCAAAAATATGCCATGTTTGAGCTTTTCTGGTTGACAAGTCTGAGCATTCCTTTGAGTAGGACAAGGAAGGTCTGTCACCATGTTCTCCACTGGCTCCTTTATTTTCTTCTTCTGTCTTCTTCCTCCATCTAATGTGAATGGACAAAGGAATTCTTACCCCCCACCCCCTTTTTTTTGATTCTGATGTTGCAAGAAATCATAGACTTTAGTGGTGTATTTCACTTCTTCTGGCATTTTAATGTTCCAGTTTCCTTACAGTTTTCCCAGTTGAATAACCACAGAAAAACTTTCTGACAAATAGAGCCTTGGATCTTTGAAAGCCTCCTGCAAATCTCCAGGGTCCGAATGGCTTACTCAACTTGCAACCAAGAGGGTACCTCAGGCTGTCCCTCCAGGTTTTGCCTCCCCAATCCCGCTGGACACATTCTATTGATAATTTCTTCTGGAAACCAGATAAAGGCAAATGATAGTAGGGAGGTCAACAGTGCAAGTTTTAGTAACATGTGTGAAACCAACTGTCAGCTTAGATTTGACGTGAGGCTACAGGCTGTAGGTGCAAAGCAGAAGGAGAGCTGGCCGCGTCAGCCTTGTGAACAAAATGGAATGTGGGCAGGAATAGCATTTTTTTTTTTTTTGAAAAAGGAAAATGGGAGAAATGTTTCTGAGTGTTGGATCTGGTCTTTCTTTTTTTGTAGGAATCCTGTTGTCCCTTTAGAAAATATGAAAGCCGTTCCAAGGCTCATTGGCACCCGCGTGGCACTGCAGCCTTCTCTTGGCACTGCCTTGTCCTGTTGCTGGCAGGACAGAGCATGGACCTCTGTAGCCTCATCCCCTATTGTTTTCTGCACAGGAGCCAAGCATTGTGGTTACTCGCAAGGCAAGGTTGGCAGCTGAAGAACCCAGATGCCAAGCTCTGGACTGGACTTCTGTTCGGTTTGTGGCTGGTCCCTTCCCTGGCATCTGCCCTGGCTTTGCAGCCGCCTGTGTCCCCGTCTGCAGAGCTGGGCTCAGGATTAGGCTTCTGTTGGCTCCCACGGATGTTCGGTCACTGTTTCCCTTTTGAATTATCCTTGATTATGAGGAATGTATCTTTATGACACATTCTTCCTCAGGCGCCTGCCTCGGATGATGTGCCTCCACCAATAAAAAGGGGGTTTTCTCTCAAATTACTGGCCATTGTTAGTAAGAAAGCTCATGGAATGGGAATGTTCTTCTTTGGGTAGGGAGATGTAAAATGAAAAACAAAAGCTTGTAATTTAGACACAAACCTTTATTTTTTTCTGATCGATAGGAGAGGTGCTGGATGAAGTTAAGCAAAGAGAAAACAAAAACAAAACAAAACAAAAACCCCCAGGAATATGAGAAAGTCCAGAAATTTTCAGTTCTTTGCCTTTTTGTTCCCACGCAATGCTACTGTCTTTGATTGAGGAAGATGATTTCATTTCCTTATTCAGAGACTTTAAACTTGACAAAAGGGAGAGTGGATTCCCCAGGTTAGAGGAGGTAGTGGATTTCTGGAATTTGCCAACAAATACGCATTGGGTTGAGTTCCCAGTGGGTGAGGAATATTAGATTCCATTCTGCTGGTGAGGGGGCGATGGTAGAGGAGGTCAGACAATAAGTCTGACTGTCCTTGACAGAACAAGAAACAAAAACCAACTTCAGAAGTTCACCAACCAGGGACTTCCCTGGTGGCACAGTGGTTAAGAATCTGCCTGTCAACGCAGGGGACATGGTCCGGGAAGATCCCACATGCCATGGAGCAACTAAGCCTGTGCATCACAACTACTGAGCCTGCGCTCTAGAGCCCGAGAGCCACAACTACTGAGCCCGCATGCTATAACTACTGAAGCCCGCGCACCTAGAGCCCCTGCTCCACAACAAGAGAAGCCCCCGCTCGCTGCAACGAGAGAAAGCTGGCGCACAGCAATGAAGACCCAATGTGGCCAAAAATTAATTAATTAATTAATTAATTAAAAAAAAAAAAGAAGTTCACCAACCAGAAAGGAAGCTAAATATACACAGACACAGTTCAGAAATACCTCTGGAACAGCTTTGTACATTGAGAGGCTTCTGACATTTGTTCATATCTTAGAATCTTTAGGTGTTTGACCTCCTTGTTCACCAAAATTATATCAGTAGATACAGTTCAAAGGGAAGGATGAATTACAGCTAAACAGAAGATACTTTGCCTTCCACAGCAGTGTCTAAATGACCCTTTAGTAATTTGAGCAACCTTGGACCCAAGTCCCAAGTCTGTACTCCCATCCAGCTGAATGGTTATTCACTGCTCAATTTCTGCAGCTGGAAAAGAGGTGTGTCCCACTGGCAATCTCTCCAGCTTCATGAGATCTCCATGGAAGCTGTCTTTGAAGTCAGACAGACCTGAATTCTAGTCTGTTCTGCTTCATGACCTTGAGTAAATCCCTGAACCTCTTTAAACAAAGCCTCAGTTTGCTCCTCTATAAAATGGGACAATAACAGTACTGTTAGGTAACAAATTCCTGGTTAAATGTATGGCACAGAGGAAGACCTACACAGATGTTGGCGAGTATTCAGATTTTCTGTAGGTTTGGGTGGGAAGAACACCATCTATCAATCTGCTTTCAGTGAGGGAGGAAGAACTGTGTCCTTGAGACCCTTGGGGCTACCCTCGACATGGCGCCAGACAGGGCATGAGCTAACTAAATGTTTGCTCAGTGAAGCAGAGGGCAGGATAGGCTTCAGGTTTATCCCCCTGAACGTATTATTTTAGAAAGTCAGTTATAAATTACTGTTAAAATAGACAGTATATAGGCAGTTCACAAATTACTGTTAAAATAGACATCACCCGAGGTGGCTAACAAAGGAAATTTCAAGCCTTAGATTCTAGGTACTGAGGGAATATTCTACTAAAGGAATACTTTACAAATTTGGGACTGTGGCCACTCCCACCCCCAAGAAAATAAACAGTTATTGATTCAGGCAGGTGACCTTAGTAGGTGCAAAGCACATTGGGAAGGACCAGTAGTGACTGAGTGAGATTTTAGTGTCATTTGCAGGCCCTAGAAATGGGAACCCATCTCTAAATCTAGAGAGTGAGGGGTTGGCACACTTTTTCTGTAAAGGGCCAGACAGTAAACATATAGGGTTTGCAGGTCTTTCAGAGCCATAGTGTGAAGCAACCACCTGTAAACAAATGAATGGGCTGGGTTCCAATAAAACTTTACTTACAAAACCAGATGGTGGCAGGATTCGGTCTCTTCATGGGCCATAGTTTGCTGCTTTCTGGTATAAGGGACTGAAAATGTGATGAGTCAATATTCAGCAGTTTATTTTGTAATCAACTTTTAGGTAGGTCACATAGTCCCTCAATAAGGCATCTCTCATTTCTGATTTCTTTCTGATTAACAGTTCATCGAACTAAGATACATGAAAATTTTAAGGGATGTGGGAAAAGGATCAGAGACTCTGAGCCTGGGGACCAAACTTAAGGGCCAGACATGCATGAGGAACAGGCAGTGATAAGATAATAAGGGTGGGATGCATGGGTTGGGAGCTAAAGAAAGAGCACACACTCTGTTCCAGCTGACCATTGCCATAGAGAATTTGGGCCAAGTGATCCAGATATTCCAATTTTTCAAGAAGCCAGAAACCTGATAAAATCTCCAGATTTTTAAATACGTATTGGCTTACTAGTTTTAAAAACACTGTGCCACCCTACCAAAACATTTGCCTGGCTGAAATGTAGCATGCAGAATGGTAGTTTGTGATCTTAGCTTTCAGCCCACAGATCACCTCTGGAATATTGTGAGTTGCTTTGAAATGGGGCTGGAGGTTTTTACAAAGCTAGTCTGAATTTTACAAAAACTGATCAGATTTATGCCCACTTCCTTAAAGTTGCCCTTCTATTTCAAAACTGTCTACCCCAAAGTAGCACCACAAAGCTCTGCCCAATCATATGTGCAAGGTATGCCAAACATGCCCAGTGAAATTCTGACTATAGAATGTCATGAGAATTTGAACAGCCTAAAGGAAAGGGCAAGATGTGGCAGCTTGTTCATTACTGAAGATTTATGGACGACCAACCTAGAAAATTCAGAGAGAAATCAGTCCACGTTGGGTCTGAAATTGTCCAGCTCTGTTTGAATATGCTAAATCCTCCCTTATCTCGTCCCTGCTCTTGTGTTGGCAGATTTAGTTCTATGATTCAATAGAAACCATTCTCTTTTCCTAATATTAAAATCTCATTTTGCTCTAAACTCTAAAAATTTGAGACTTTTTTTTTTTGAGTTGGATTTCAACAGAAATTACCTTTTCATCACTTGCAAGTTTAATTCCCTAGTTTTAATGAACTCCTTAAAAATAAATTGGATAGATTAGATAAAACTTGTTTTGATTTGACAATCTTGAACTGCATTATTGTGGAAATATTTGGGGTGCTAGTTGTAATTTGAATGTCCCTGTCCTAATCCCGTGAGAATTAATCTATTTGGGATTCATCTGTCCTGAAGTCATCTGAAAATTCTTTTGTGGAATAAAACATGCTAGAAGTTTTTGGAGGCTTTTAAACCCAACCTCTTTTTTTCTTTTCTCTTTTTTAACAGCCATTCTCCCAGAAATAGTCTATTTGTGCCTGACAAAATGTATCCAATCCTGACCTTGAAAAGGTTCCACTCCTATTTGTAACTCAGTGACCCTGAGGCCCAAATTGGTACTGAACTTTCTGAAAAAGCACTCTTGGTTGTTTAATAAGAACTTATTGGTAATTAGCACCCTAGCCTGGGCCTACATTTTGGATTGTCAAAATAAAAATAAAAATCAAGTGGCATCTATTGATCTGGAAAAAACAAAACCGGTTATACACATTTAGCTCTGCATTTTAGAAATTCTTAAGTGAATCCTGTTTTAGCGTTTAGGTGCAACGGAATGAAATGATCCCATGAAATCCTTGTGTCCATAAGGTGTCTTGAAGTTTGACTGGATATTAACTAAAAGATCATTTTGTTTCTCTTTTATAGCAGGAGATGCAATGTGTTCATTTTATAACTTCTCCGCTGTTTGGAATAAATCACCAAGGACAGATGCTCATCACATTTCGGTTCAATAAAATTCTTTGCAGAGTCTGAACAGATACATGGCTAGTTGCTTTAGGTCTCTGTCCAGGCCGTTATTTGTTTGGAAAATCAAATTCACTGAACAAAATAGAGTTACACTAAGGACATGGAAATTAATATTTTGTTTGCTGTCTTATGTGTTTGTTGTAATATTTTTGGCAGGGATGTGCCTATAGGACTTTACCTTCAGTTTCATAAATTTCACCTTCATGAATATAAAAGACCACCTTCTTATCTTTTTCTTCTAAAACAGCACAGTTAATCTGACTTCCTGCTGTTAGATCTTCTAGTAATACCCTTTTAAATGTTCTCAGCGGAAAAATTTGCCAGTGCTCTTGAAGAAGTACTAAAATTCCATGTTCAGCCTTCTCTGTGGCAGCAAATGGGTTTTCAACAAGCAAAACCGAGGCGTTGATTTTAGATGAATATGTGTGTGCTGCGAAACTGTTGGAGAGTTTTGGACATCTTTCATGTGCTGTGTGGTGCTATTCTTGAATTTTAAAAAGAATCAAGAAGACATCATCTCTTGACTTGCCAATATTCCATTTTTTTTTTTTTTTTTAGAGGAGGAGAGATTTGAGCTTCAAGGGTTGTCACTGTACATCTTCAGTTGATATTTTCTCGAAGAAGTTTCATAAGGTTTTAATTTGTTTATCCAAGAGGGGGTGTGATTAAGAGTTGAGGCTTTCCATAACGGTGTGTAAGGTAAAAACGTGTGTTTTACCAAACATTCATAACTGCATGTCCCTGCATTGACAAAGCTTCCCGAGTCTCCTGAGAAAACATTAAGCGTATTTGTTGTGTGTGTGTGTGTATGTGTCTGTGAAAGAGTTAAGGAGATACATAAACGTTGAGTATAGAGATCAACCCACGGCTAGAATGATGTGCGGGCGATCATCATTCCCACAGGGCCATAGAACATGCTTGCTAACCTGTCGTGGTAGTTTTCCTTGAAAACGAATCAAGGAAATCCAGGGTGAATAATAACCATTTGGTAGGGCTAATGTTCTGCCACCATCTGACGGGACAGGAAAAATGGGAAGCAAGGCAGGCGTGTGTCTCTAACCACCACCAGTGAATTTTGCTTGCCGTTTGTTTATTAACAACCATGTCAGTGTTAGATTTACCCCCGAGCTTCCTCTCTTTCAAGGATCTGTCTCTCACCCTGGAATTAAAAGAGCATTTTTTACGGGCATATACCTTTGTTTTGAGAAAGGGCTCAGTGGCTGTCAGGCATTTTAGGGTTAGCTGTGTTTTTTTCTTTTTTCCCCACCCTGAATTAGGTTCCCAAACTGCAGAGAGAGAAACCTTTTCCGTACGCAAATCCTGAAGTTTATAGTGAGTAGATGATAGGAAATAAAAATGATGCCCTTTTATTTAAAGATCGCCTTCGTGTTGAACCGGCTTTTTACCGCCGTTAAATATTTGCTTTCTGGGAGCATTTGTATATATTTTCTTCGCTCTTAACTACCATTTCTGCTCGGTTTTGTATCTGCTAGCCCCAGCATTTACAACCTACGAAAACCTCATAAATCCACTTCGTTTTTCTAATAAGACATGAAAGTCCTTAATTGGCCTTAATGAAATGCACTTAAAGGGCAATAAACGTGTTTAAGCCCCTCTTTCAGGGTGAGCCTCGCTACTCTCGCTCTACTCTGTTTTAGCCTTTCTGGTAATTAATCATTTATTCATATGTGACGAATCAGTAACAAGATCAAGCAACTACTGCACAACTGCATGATAATAAGCTGCTCATATATGTGTCAAGATTTTAGCAATCCTTTTCAAAGCCTAATTTAAAGTCATTTTACAACTAACCAGACTGCTTCTCTGAAGCATTTTCCCCCCAGTATCTTTCCTACATATTTTCATTTGGTTGCCATCTTTTTATTTTGTTTATAGAACCCAGTCCGCCTTAAATCCACTTATGGCACCAGCGTGAATTTCAGCAATGCAAACATTTACCATTGTTTTTCAGTCTGCTTGGAATTCTCTCTTTGATCCAAACGGGCGGCGGTGGGGGAGAAGCGAAAGTAAAAGAAGGACCGCATTTATAAATAGAAGACCCAAGAGTCCCTGCCATTTTTAGTACGTATTTAAATCTTAAATCTGCAGTGATTTATGGAGACGTGTTAATCATTTGCCTGTACCTCAGCACTCTGAGAATTCCAGCAATATCCAGGCCACAAATACGCCAACAGAGGGGTGCTTTTTCTGCAAAGGAATTCTACCTTTCCTTTTTTTTTTTTTTTTTGAGATATATAATCGATATATCCCTCACCACAAAAGAGGAATTCTTGACTTTCCACGCAAGCGGACAGATCGAATATCTGAATGCCTGTTTGTGTGTTCCCAAAGAGGGGATTGGATTTTCCTGGCTGTGTGTGTGTGGCGTGTGCTCACCTGTAAGCCTAGCTGAAGGTATGTGAGGGAAGATTTGGACCTGCCCAATTATGGCAAACAGAGTTGCTCTGCACTTATGAAATGCATCTTGAGTTGATCCTAACGTATGATTGAACATACATTAGGACTATATCATCAGCGTTAGTCCAGGCAAGTTTGTTCAGTCCAAGGAAACCAAGGTAATTATAGAGAAGAGTCAAAAGTCCTTCTCCAGCATATGTTAACATGTGTAGATAACTTGAGGTTTAATCATTCAGAAGTTTTTAATATTTGCCTATAAATAGCAGGTGACAAGACCAGATATATATTTTTATATTTATATATACTTACATATATAATTTTAAATAAGAAGAGACCCTGACAAACTCAGTAGCGATGGCACCGTAGGTAAAAACTTGCCATCTAAATTACTTTGACATCTCAATTTTTACCTTCTTCTATTAATATTAGAATGAAGCTTTAAATATGTGAGTCCCTGCCCCAGATGCACTTAAACCTTATTAATTCAAATGTGAGGTAAAAAAAGGTGAATCCGAATTGGTAACAAAGCTGCACAGTATAATTTTTGAAAAGAAATGTCATTTTATTACTTTTAAGTACCAAAAAAAAAAAAGGTTACTCCAGTATCACCGGGCAGGGGGAGCTATGGCCAGATTCACTTTTATGTCTGGAAAATGAGCACATGTGACAGCACATTAATTGTCTGTTGGTAGTGAATGTTCTGAAGCATGTCACAATTGTTCTCTTGTAAACCTTAAAAATCCCCCTCAGTTCAAGTGTAGGTAGGCTCCTTTAAAGTAGAAATTTTATCTTTTTCTTGTGTAGCCAATAGAACTCAACATAGTGGATTTGATACATAACTATTTACCTTGACTCAACTACAGTTTTTTAATCTTAGACCCGCCCAAAAGTAAATTTTGTTCGAACTTTCTCGCAATCATACATTCCTGAATAGGAGGCACAAAATTAGTGAGATCTAATCAAAACATCATTCACATTGCAGTCTACATGAATGGCTCCCCCTGGAGTTGTGCAGTGCACAATTCGTGCTTCCACACATTGATGTTCTGGTTGTCTGCTTTGTCGATATACACTTGGCCTTGATAAAGATATATCTCTGATTTTGGTTGAAACCTTATGTTTCCTTCATTTTCAGATGGTGTCTATTCTTTATCAGGTACCTCTAAATGAGGTCCCTAAATGTAGCAAAAAGTGTTTTCATGTGTTAATTTTTATATTACAAAGTTGATTGCTCTAATATTTTCTGCAATTTCACACATGCTCTATAGACTATTTATCTAACTCTGAATCACTCTATGGGTGAAATGTGAATTGTATCCCCATTCTATTTTGTCTTTTATGTTTTGTGACAAAATAAGGTTACTTTCCTTCAAATTATGGCAAAGTTCCTTAAGCCAAATAGCTTCTACAAAAAAAAAGTAAAGTGATGAGACTTGAGTAAAATAAAAAAATTTAAAAAAAGCCTGGTTACCCAAGCTCCACTAATCAGCTGATTTAAATAATTTTAGGGATAAAAATACATAATCTTCGAATATAAAAGCGGAATTTTTTACTGGGCTTGAGATTTGAAGATGGAGTGCTACAGCCTAAAGCCCTCTCACTGGCATCTCCCCTGAATTTTGCAGGAAATAATCACAATGTATTAAAAGAATCACAACGTGTAAAAATAATTGCAATAAGGTGATAATTTAGCAGCAAAAGGAAAATTCCAGATCCCGTTTAATCAGTTAAAGTGTCTCTCTGGTTCTTCTGATTTGTTGTTCATTTATGCTGGGCAGCTGGACAATAGGATTTTGCACGGGCCACAAACAATGAAATAAAACAGCAAGATATACTGTATTTTACTGAAACATACAATAAAGGGCAGCAGGGGTCTAGTCAAAGCCCAGTGTTCAAAGACTGTAATTTTTTATCACTACTTTATTTCCTAACCCAAAATGTTTTTTGGGTATAAATATTGGATGACAACAAAACTGCATCACATTTGCTATCATGGAGGTAAGACCTAAACCTACTTTTTATTAGAATTAAATTAATATTGCGTAAGTAGTTTTAGAGTTTCAGCATTTTATTATTATTTATGTTCTAAGTGCTCTGCATAAATAGAATTGTTCCTTGCTTCTTTTTGGTTTTACTACTAATAAAAAGTAATAGGTATCATAACTCAGGGACTGTTTGCATTGCCAGGCCTTTTCTGTTTGGTTTTGGTGGCCTGTGCAAGGAGACATACCCTAAACCGGAGTGGAAGAAGCTTTAATAACAAACATAGCAAGCACTTGTATGGAGCAGTAAATGTTTAGGTAAGAGTGACCAAAACAAAGATAGGCAATTAAGAATTTAGTATTGTTAAACGGGAAGCCAGTCCAGCCAATGACTGCGTTGTGTGAGCAGAAATATATGTGTTGCTTCCCAGATTCCTTCACGTATGTCCGGTAATTGCAGAGTATACATATATTTATAAATAAATATCTTCCCTTAATTACCTGCCGATTTCTCAGAACACTTAAGAAAGAGAAGAAAATAGCTTTATTTGTGATGGGAGGAAGGCAATTTTTAGCCACAACAAACATGCTTTCTTATATTTTCTATAAAAAAGACTTTTCAGAATTAGAAGTGACAGAAGATACTTAAGTGAAAATCAGAAAATTGAAAGCATTCCTTTGTGAGAGTCACAGGTTTGTGACATTCTCAAGAAGATTAGGCAAGAATTTGCACTTGGAAATCTGGAAAACGGGGCTAGGGGCTAAGACCACGTTCCTTAAGGGGGCAGATCTAGGGCTATATTTTAACAATGCTTTTATGCCTTAAAACCTGAGCTACTGTTGTTGTCTGAAGCGTGTAGCCAGCACACGCAGCCCTTGCAATGCAGTTGACTCTCAGCCTCTTCTCTCCCAAGGAAAGGAATGGAAGCTTTTTTGTTGTCCTAGAGAAATCCTGGTTTTATAGTTAAGAGAGTCAGATGTGTGTGTACAGTGCAACTATTCAAAGGGATGTTCAGGGGGAATTTTTTTTTTCAGGGGGGATTTTTATTTACGTGGAAAATATTGATTCTAGGATGAGAAGGGGAAAATACAGCCTGAAAAATTACACCCCCAGTGAAATCTCAGAGAGAGCAAACTCATTACAGAAAGACTGAATGAAATATACTGAAATGTTAACACAAATTGCTTCTGGGTGGCGGGATTATGGGTGACTTTTGTTTTTCTGTGTATGTTTCTCTAATTTTGACATTTTCTATAGTATGCATATATTATCTTTACAAAACGAAACTAATATAAACTGTAAGAAAATAAACAAAGTAATAAAATCAGACTTAAGGATGCATTTTTAATGAATTATGCTCTGTTAAATTTTTACATACATTGGCAGCATCCCTATGAGAGCGCTAACATTATTTTTGCCCATTTTCCAGAGGAGGATACTAAGACTTAGGGGGGGCAAGTTCGCACAGCTAGTCAGTAATTAGAATTCAAATCCAGATGGATTTGTTCTAGTGCTCACATCTCTGCCCAACACATCACTCTGCCTTTCAGAGTCACTGGTCCGCACGCACACTTTAGTATAAATACTGGAAGGCATCGCTGGTCCGCACGCACATTTTAGGTATAAATACTGGAAGGCATCGCTGGTCCGCACGCACATTTTAGGTATAAATACTGGAAGGCATCGCTGGTCTGCATGCACACCTTAGGTATAAATACTGGAAGGCATCACTGGTCCGCACGCACACCTTAGGTATAAATACTGGAAGGCATCACTGGTCCGCACGCACACCTTAGGTATAAATACTGGAAGGCATCACTGGTCCGCACGCACACCTTAGGTATAAATACTGGAAGGCATCACTGGTCCGCACGCACACCTTAGGTATAAATACTGGAAGGCATCACTGGTCTGCACGCACACCTTAGGTATAAATACTGGAAGGCATCACTGGTCTGCACGCACACCTTAGGTATAAATACTGGAAGGCATCACTGGTCCGCACGCACACTTTAGTATAAATACTGGAAGGCATCACTGGTCCGCACGCACACTTTAGTATAAATACTGGAAGGCAGTGCTTGTCCACACGCACACTTTAGGTATAAATACTGGAAGGCATCGCTGGTCTGCATGCACACCTTAGGTATAAATACTGGAAGGCATCACTGGTCCACACGCACACTTTAGTATAAATACTGGAAGGCATCGCTGGTCTGCATGCACACCTTAGGTATAAATACTGGAAGGCATCACTGGTCTGCACGCACACTTTAGTATAAATACTGGAAGGCATCGCTGGTCTGCATGCACACCTTAGGTATAAATACTGGAAGGCATCGCTGGTCTGCATGCACACCTTAGGTATAAATACTGGAAGGCATCACTGGTCCACACGCACACTTTAGTATAAATACTGGAAGGCATCGCTGGTCTGCATGCACACCTTAGGTATAAATACTGGAAGGCATCACTGGTCCACACGCACACTTTAGTATAAATACTGGAAGGCATCACTGGTCCACACGCACACTTTAGTATAAATACTGGAAGGCATCGCTGGTCTGCATGCACACCTTAGGTATAAATACTGGAAGGCATCGCTGGTCTGCACGCACACTTTAGTATAAATACTGGAAGGCATCACTGGTCCACACGCACACTTTAGTATAAATACTGGAAGGCATACTGGTTCTTCTTTGTTAGAAGAGGCAGTTGTGTGGCCACTTCTCCCACAGTGCTGGGGCCCAGCACCATCTCTTTTGTTTTCAGAAGTGCTGTCACTTTTGGTGATTCTGCTTTTCTCTCTAAATCAAGGGCTGTGTTTTTGATCAAACCAAACCAAAGGAGCAGGACTTCCCACACTGTCATTCCAGTGCCTTCAGTTGCTTGAGCTCAATTTTTGAGGGTGAATGCGGCCTGTTCCTGAGGGCAGAGTTTTCCCTAAGCTCTTGTGCTAACTTTTTGGGATATCTTCACATCCTAACACATCCCACTCGATGCTACAATAAATATTAAGCCAGAATCCTTCTAATTCAGACCAGGCTTGCCATTCTTTCTGTAAAACCTGAAAAGTCTCAAACCTAATACCTGCAGAAACAGACCTGTTTTTACTTATGTTACGTATTTTACACACACTTTTATTAACCTTGACTTTCTTTGGAGTAGCCCCTGAAGACTACGGATTCTAATATAACACATTGTCTGTTAAAATTTTCTGAGATTTTCATTTTGCTTAAGGAGAAATCAGTTTCTTTCTTTTTTTTTTTTTTGATGTCCTAGGGTCATTTGAATTAAGCTCAGAGGGCAACTCTGCAATTGGTTCCATCCTGTTAACCATTTGTGGGAGTGCTTGAATGCTATGTTTCTGACAAGCCAGGCCTGATTTGCACAGTTGTCACTACGCTGAACTTGCAACCCTCAGTGACAATGCAAAGTGATTAACATAAATGATGATCCACGTAATGCAGAAGGATGGACTATTGGAGATAAAGTTTTGTTGGGCTAGATTGGTCTAGGGAAAGATGGCGCCATTGACCATCGTTTGTCCTGGAAGCTTGCATAAGCCTTAATGTTACTTTTGCTGTGCAGAATTTAGATAGCAAGTTTGGCACTTTAAAAACATGGCCCCAAATGTTTTGCTATTTCTCCTATTGAGAGGGGGTCTATGTCCCCTCCCACCGAGTCTGGGTGGACTTGTAAGTTCTTCCCCCAACGTTGGATTGTAAAGACTAGGTAAGAAAGGCCACACCTTTCATGTGGTTCTCCTACAATGTTCCCTCTCTGGATGATCCTTCTTGCAACTCCGACCTCATGCTGTAAGCCCAAGCCTATGAAGATGCTCCAGACAACGATCTCAGTGGAGCCCAGCTTTTAAGTCATCCCTGTTCAGGTGTAGGCATGTGAGAGAGAAGCAGCTTTTAGATGATTCCAGCCCTCAGCAGTTCAAGGCTACTCAGACAAGCCCTTCCCACTGAGCACCGTCCAAGCCCCAACAGCATTAGTGAGCATAATAAACTAGTTGTTGTTTTACGCCATTAGGTTTGGAGTGGTTTTTTACACCACATGGAGAACCAGAATAGCAAGCTTTAAACGTTTTTCTCCCATTCTTAATTAGTTGTTCAAATACTGTCTTACTTGCTCTTATCTTCTTTACTATGAACTAAGAAGCCTTAAGGAATGTCAGAGGCACGGCAATAAAAAAGTGAAGATGATCAAGAGGTTCCTAGGCACAGGGTGGGGGGCTGAGGAAGAGCGTGTGGCATCCCCACAGATGCTGGTACATATCTCCTGGCTTTCATGGTGTGTGAAAATAATCACAAATATGGGGACTTTGGAAAGAACTTTTAGATGCATTGAATGCCACTGAATTGTTACAACGATCTTACAAAGTGAGTATTATTATTATCGTTTTCATCCTTATCTTACAGATTAAGAAACTGGGGTTCTCAGGGGTTAACTAGATGGCCCAAAGACACACAGCAACTTGGAGGGCAGAGGGAACCAGAGCTCATGTCGCCCTGCCTCTCATCCCTCGCCCTGCCTGGCGCCAGCTGCTGGACAAGAAGGGAACTCTTGTCCCACTGTGGCAGCTGGTCTTGCTGCATAGAGCTCTGAGCTCCAACCTCTGTAGGAAGCTGGAGGGGCCCCCTTTGCTGAACAGGTGAAAACAGCAGCCCTACAGGTCTCTCCTCAGGGATGGAGGGTGAAGGAGAGAAATACTGGCTGAGCTTTCATTTCTCTGGGAAGAGCACACAAAGGCCTTTGAAGATTCTTAGTGCAGACCTCATTCCTTGGTCCACCGTGTTTCATTTCTAGAAGCCTGACTTTTTAAATATCTTCCGTGTCTCTGCTTCACATGTTCAATCTTTCCTCTAGCTTCTGAAACATCTGGAGTGCAGTTATACTATCTGCTTTAATGTCCTTGTCTACTAATTCTATCATCTGTGTCATTCTGGGTCAGTTTCAGTTGACCCAGATGGGTTGCATTTCTGCTTCTTTCTGTGTTAGGTAATTTTTAATTTGATGCCAGCCATTGTGAATATTACCTTGTTGGGTGCTGGATAGTTTTGTTATTTCTGTATTTCTGAGCTTTGTTCTTAGACATGGTTAAGGTACTTAGAGCCAGTGTTAACCTCCTGAGTATGGCTCTTAAGCTTTGTTAGGTGAGACCAGAGCTGTGTTTCATGTAGGGTGAATTTTTTGCTGCTACTGGGCACTATTTCCTCTAAAGTCTTCACACACATGCAATGGTTAGTCCTCGACGGAATACGTGAGGGACCCTCTGCCGGTCCGTGGAGTTTTCTCTGTGGGCAGAGCACTCCTCTCCAATTACCTGCCTTGTAAATTCTAGCTGCCCTGGCTGCCCATTCCCAGCTTTGTCTCCTCAACACGGGCAGACCACTGGGCTCTGCCTGGAGTTCCCCTCCCTGTACCACAGCTTCCAAACTTTCTCCAGGCAGTAATCTAGGGCAACTGTAAGGCTCACTTCATTTGTTTTTTGTCTCTCAGTGCTCACTGCCCTTTGTTGACTGATGTCCAATGTCTCCAGAGCTGTGTTTCATATGTTTTCAGTTACTTTAAGTAGGAAGGTAACCAGAAGTTGTGTCTCAAAGACTCAGGATGAGTCTTTCAATCATCAGTAGATGATTGAAATTGGGGACTTCCCTGGTGGCGCAGTGGTTAAGAATCCACCTGCCAATGCAGGGGACATGGATTCAAGTCCTGGTCTCAGAAGATCCCACATGCCGCGGAGCAACTAAGCCCATGTGCCACGACTGCTGAGCCGGCACTCTAGAGCCCACAAGCCACAACTACTGAGACCACGTGCCACAACTACTGAAGCCTGCACACCTAGAGCCTGTGCTCCGCAACAAGGGAAGCCACCGCAAGGAGAAGCCCGTGCACTGCAACGAAGACCCAACGCAGCCAAAAATAAATAAATAAATAAATAAAGAAAGAATAAATGTGTGCCTTTATGTATTAAAGAAATAGATGATTGAAATTGGACCATTATTTAGACACCAGTCTTGTGTAACTATTTTCTTTCTCTATTGAATGGGATCAACTTGTAGGTCCTTTAAGTACTTTGGTCACCAAAAGCCCTCTTGGATGTTATTTGAGGCGAATTCACCCACTTTCCAACACTGAGTTTACAGTTCGAGTGTGTTATACACTTCATGGATAAAACACAAATGCTTTTTGTTTTGTTTTTTTTGTTTGCTTGTTTTTGGCTGTACTGCGAGGCTTGTGGGATCTTAGTTCCCCAACCAGGGATTGAACCTGCTCCCTTGGCAGTGAAAGTGTAGAGTCCTAACCACTGGACTGCCAGGGAATTCCCCACAAATGCTAATTCATACCTTCAGTAGGAAAAAAACATTCATTTTTCTTTCTTTATACTTCACTTCCGGTGTTTGGATTTTTATTTCTGGTGCTTTACAACCTATTGAGTATTTATTACGTGTATTCTTTGTACCCACTGCTTTTTAAGTTATACTGCTGCCTGATTTAAAATCTTGTATTGGAGGCACTACTTACACAATTAGAAGTCTCTCTTATCCCTGTGTTACCATCAGTCACCCTTCCTATGAACTTCCATGGACTCCTCCTCCCCTCTGACTTAGCCACTTTCATTGCAGGAATGATGCTCACTTACAGGGTGACAGTTCCTGGGAGCTCTAGAGGAGGAAAACTGACCCTTCTGGAATCTGGAATCTCATCCCAGGGCCCCCCATCAATGACACCACCTCCTGCCATGTATCAGTTGGTCTCAGATTGGATTCCCCAGAAACATACTCTGAGATGGAGGTTTGGGCACAGAAAAATTTGGGGGTGGGGTGGGAAATGCCCTTGAGATCAATTCCTGTGAGACAGGGAAGGAAACAGGACTGGACAGAGGGAGAAGCTGGGATGCCATGTATTAGCCCTAGGCCTCAGCCCATCCCACTGGGAGCTCTGGAGCAGCAAGGCCTCTTCAGAGTTGCCCTGAATTGAGGGAAGAGGGGCTGGGTCTTTGAATGCCCCTTACCTGCTAGTCCTTGGGTGCAGGCTGCCCCTGAGAAGGGAGTATGATCGTGGGTGAGGCTGCTAAGGGCAGTTCCCAGGGAGGGTCTCAGATGAGAATCATCAGCTTCTAGCATTTCCAGAAACTGGAGGCACGAGTGCTTCAAACAGGAAGCCACCTGTTGGGTTTTGGAGTCTTGGGTAGCAGTTTCAACTATTAGCTCTGAGAACTTGGGCAAAATCATCTGTTCACTTGTTCATTCAACCAGTATTTCTGAAATGCCTACCTTGTGTTTTAAGCTCTGGCGATAAAGAGGTGAGGTGGTCAGGTTCAAACAAAACCCCAGCCCTATGGGACCTACCATCTTTTTAGAGGAGACCGATAATAAATAATAAAAAATTACAATAAAGTTGCAATATAAAATAAATATAAATTAATATCAGTAACATAAAATAATGTAAAGTGCTTCTCAAACTTTAATTGGAAACAAATCATCTGGGAATCTTGTTCAAATGCAGATTATGATTCAGTGGGTCTCGGGCAGGGCCAAGATGCTGCATTTCTAAAAAGTTCCCAGTTGATACGGATGCTGTGGGCCCATGGACCACACTTTGAGTAGTGACATAAACAGGGTGAACAAGGAGGGTCAAGTGGTGGGAAAGGGAAGCTATTTTGGATAGACAAGTTTGTGTAAGGAGGGGATATTTGAATTGAGACCCAAAGAAAGTGACACTATTCATCTAAGTCCTAGCTTCCTCAGCTGTAAAGTGGGAAAAAAAAACCAACCAAATCTGGTACATAGTAGGTACTCAATAAACATGAACTATTATTGGAGTTGTTGCTGGCTCACCTAGGCCCATCATGATTGTCCTGCCCCCCTCCTACCTCACTACCTTTCATCTTTTACTCCTGCTGATGGCTGCCATGTTCTCACCATATTTTCTATTTTAAATTCCCAAGAACAGGAACCAGATTGGCTCGACTTTGTGAGGGCCGACTGCTTTGGGACCAGCCACTTCGTAAGCTGCTGATTGGCTAGCTTGCTGATTGGCCAGCCTGCTGATTGGCCAGCCTGCTGATTGGCCAGCCTGCTGATTGGTCAGCCTTGGCTCTGCTGCCCTTCACTGGCCAGTCAGCTACAACTGGAGGATCGTGGGGTCGAACGAAATGAGGACGGCTCCTAAAGGCTTCTCCCTCAGCAAAGGCTCCAGGCAAGCACTAAGGCCAGTATTTAATGCCTGTGTCCCGTTAGGTCCCTGTTGCATCTTAGGAGGGCTTAGCTGTTTGTGCAGTTATTTCTTCTAATGGATTTTGAGTTCTTTGAAGATAGGCACCTGCTTCATGGACTCCTGGCAGAGCGTTGGAAGAGTGGGGACTTAACGATATTACGGGGGTTAATTTAGCAATATTATGGAGGTGCCTTGGGGGCTCAGGTGCTCTGAGGAAGGTTTGGAGGAAGAGACAGCAGGCAGAGAAGAAATTTGAAAGACAAGGAGAATTTCAATAGATGGAGAGAAGCAGGATGCTTTACAGAGAGGGGCCCTTGCATAAGCAAAAGTTGGATGGACGAAAAGACCAACATTTTATGGAAGGCCACAAACAATGTCTTGGCTTGTTCAAAGGCTAACCTAAATTTGAGCAATATTTTTCCCTGAGGCAGTTACGAATTGGCATTTTATTTAGTCTTCCTATGTAAGTCCTGGGTACCTTAATTTTGTGCACACACACACATACACACATGCACATAACATAATAAAAACAAAACATTCCCTGAAAACTTATTCCACTCATGCATTTACTTCGCTAGCTGCCCAGGTGTAGAAGTAATTTACCAAGAGTATATATCAAGAGTAATATACCAAGGGCAAACATACCAAGAGTAATAAAAGCATACTAAGAGGCAGCTTGCACAGAGGATGGTTTTTTTGCAAAGGTTCACAGATCTTATTTTAAGGTTGAAGCCCCCCAGGTGTCTTTCCTCCTTTTTTCAACTGACAGTTGTGGTTGTGCAAGGAGCACGGCTGGCCCTGGGGAACCGCCAGCCAGGCTCAAACTAACAGCCACTTGTGGCTGCGGACTTCCTCTTGGCTCTGCCCCGAGGCAGCAGTTAGTGTTGGGGAGTTTGAGGGTTGCACGCTGGGGTCAGACTTTGAGTGGTGCTAATTCTGACTCCAGTTCCCCCATTTTCATTTCTGTTGTGACAATTTTAGCTTCCCCGTAGGACATGAATACTGCCCCGAAAGAATTTTGGAGGGGACAGCCCTTCCAAACGGGACACCGTCTAACTTTTCAATGAGTATGACTTCTGATTGGTAGGGATGCCACTGTTTCAGTCCTTAGGATGTGGTGGAGGTTTCCTTCTCCCCTAGCTATCAAGAAAAGTTCTGCTTCAGTGAATGATACAAATGAGAGTTAGGGGGACATGTTTAACCTGTTCAAGGTCCCTCCACACTGAAAACCTCTTTAACTAATCTCCCTCCTGCTAGCCTTTGACCCTAAAATCCTTGCTGCATACCACAGCCAGGTTGATTCCAATACTTTCAGCCTGTCCTTACCCAAATCTCTATGGTTCCTTTTACCTCTAGGATCAAGTCTCTTTTCCCTTTGCTTAAATTTCATTTTGCTCTCCCCAGTCTGGTTCCAAACTCTTTCCACCCTTGCACGTTGTTTTCTGGACACAAAGTCTGAAATCTAGTGGGACTGGTGAACTCACCTTCCCTGTGTCCTCCAGTTCCAGTCTACAGGTCTTTCCCTACATAGTGCCTGTGCCGGCCATGAATTCTCATTTCCTCTCTCGAAATTCACCAGTTCTCCCTGTCTAGCCCCGCCACTGGGAGCCTCCAGGATGGCTATGCTTCCAAAGCATCTCTCTGGACCCTTCTTCACTGAATGTTAATCTCGTCTCTATTATTTGTCACCTTTTGATGTGCCTAGACTCATATCCTCAACTAAGACTATACAGTCCTAGAGGGCATGGATATTTCACCTCCAGCACAGAGCTCTGGAGTTTAATGAATTACTAGCAGCTTGGAATGCTGTTACTTACAAGTCAATTTCATTGCAAACAGACCTTGAAGATCTCAGGCTTGAACATTCTGATAATACCAGCACCAAGTGTACTTGAAGTTAACAAGCTGGCACATCAGGAAACATTTCTCCTTGACTGATTTTTCCTGCATAGTCAGTGCAGTGTAGTGGGAAGGCCTCTCAGGGGGAGTTGAGAGATTGGGTGCTAAACTCACCTCTGTTGGAAACTAGCTAAGGTGCCTCTCGTGTGTGAACCTGCTTCCCTGGCACTCAGTTTCTTTAAGCTGTGCGTTTCGGAGGATATCATAATTCCACCTTGAATTAATGAAGAAAGGGCAAGGCTGGGGCCGGGGGGCACTTTTCTGAACATGCGGTCCAAGTTTACACTTTTGCCCCTTTTTTCCTCTATTTGTCTTCTTTAGGTAAGATAGCCTCCTCCCTTTCTCTCTTCTTTTTTCCCTTTAAGTGTCAGTAAATCTGATAACGATCTCTCTTTCCTTTCATTCCTTCCCTTCTAACCACACTTTGGCTTGTTCTCCTTAGATAAACATTTCTCATGCTGTGAGTGCTATACATGCAAGCTCCAGCTTACTTTGCTCTCAGAATCTTTTGTTAAAAAAAAAAAAAGGACGAAAGAAATGAATTCTCAGCCTCGAGATACATCTTTCTTGTAATTTAACATTGCATTTCCACTCAAGAGTGCCAAGTCTTTAAAAAGCATGACCTCATTCATCTCTCATCCCCCATCAGCTCCTGGGTCTTCTGGAGGTGGAGGTGCAAGGGGAATGCCCATTGTGCCACCCCATTTTACAGAGTGAGAAATCAAGACCCAGAGCCCACAGTGATTTGCCTGAGGGAGGTCTGTGAGTCCTTGGCTAGTAGGGGAGCAGGATGTGGGGTTCCTGGTGTCCAGCCACTTCTCTAGCCATGGGCCTGGGGGCAAATTTGAGTAGAATCTTAAAGAGGCAGATTTATTTCGATGCAGCCAAGAAAGGGTGCCGCCCTGGGGTTCAAGGAGGTGATGAGTGAGAGCAATGATATGCTCTGACTGCAGACAGGTGAAGGTAAAGGGACTCACCCAGAGACTCTTCCAGAATGAAAAGAGAAAGCTCCACTGAGGCAAGACCAACGGGGAGATAAAAAAGGATACGGATCACTTTGAACTTTATTTATTGGTGTCCAGTCCTAAACACCAAGATGTATTTACTCCTTTCAGATCTCCCAACTTTGCCTTGAGACCTGACCGGAGAGATTTATCGTGAAGCTAATGAAGCTCAAGGGCCTTTCACTTGCACAGGTGACTTCCAAGACCTGGGAGCGCCCTAGCAATGATTTCACATGGCTGTATCTTTTTGTGAAAGTTGCCAAAGTAAGATAGTCTTTTTCTTAGAGTCCCCCAAATTGTACAAGCTTTAGGACTCAAAAAATCTGACTCTGCCCCTGGACCTGACCCCCCACTGACACAATATCCATAGCTTTTGTGGCCCCAAGAAACCATTCCTCTTCCTAAATGGATCTGTGCTCCCTTAAACTGCTGACTACGTTTGTGCCTGCTCTGTGTTTACCGAGCAATTGCAATTCTTGTTCTTAAGGACGGAAGCTAGCCTCCTTTGAGCACTTCTTATGTAACCAATGCTTTCATAAACACCATCAAAGTCCAGACTCACCACATCTTACTTTTTCAAGGTGGGGAAACAGGTTCGGGGAGGTCTGGTAACTTGGTGAAAATCCCAGGACTTGAACGTGGCACAGCCCCCTGGGAACTCATCCTTTTTGCATAAGCAGGGGTATGGGGAAGGAAGAAAGAGGATTCTGGTCTAACGGGAAAGCTCTTTCCTTCTTTGCTCGAGTCGCTCGTCTTTGTTTTCCTTTCTCGATCCCTTTCTCTCTTCTTTCTGTGATGGCGATCAATGCGTGTTTACAGGTTCTGTGTTTTCTGCAAGGCTTTGGGATAGGCACCCAAAAAGGAAAAGGCAGTTCCTTGTAATTTAAAAGAAGGAGCAAATTAACTACTCAAGTTGTTTGAACATCGGACGGTAGAGAGATACACAGTGCTGATGGGTGTGGGACACAGCTGGTGGTTGAGGTGAGAGGAAAAAGGTGAGAGGAGCCTCGGAGGAGATTCCGGTAAGCTGAAGGCGACCGAGAAAGGTATACACGGAACCTGTGACGAGAGCCCAAAGGAGAGGCAGAAAAAAATACACACAAGAAGCATTGTCCTTGCACCTGGGCAAGGGGGCGGGGTGGTACCACACCGAGTCCTGTGCTTTCTCAGGGCTGTGAGTCTCGACTCTGGCATGGGTCAAAAGCAAGGAGGCTGCTTCAGGCTCAGGGTCCTGGGCTCTGCCTGCTGAGTTCCTGACTCAGTAGTTTGTGATGGGGCCTGAGAGTCTGCATGTTCCCATGATGCCTCCTCCATGATGCCAATGCCGCTGGTCCAGGACCACACTTTGAGTAGCACTGCTTTAGAAGGCCCCACTCTGGGCCTCTTTGGGTCATGTCGCTCCTTATGGGGTCAAGAAGGTAGTGCCCACAGGGAACTCTACTCAGTATTCTGTGATAACCTATACGGGAAAGAATCTGAAAAAGAATAGATACATATATATGTTTAACTGAATCACTTTGCTGCACACCTGAAACTAACACAACATTGTAAATCAACTATACTCCAATATAAAATAAAAATTAAAAAAAAAGAAGGTAGTGCCCACTCATACCTTCTAGACTACCCTTTGGGTATTTCGATTTGGGAATCTTGGATTATTTTCCCTATTTCCAGCACTTGGTGGGCCTCTTCCCTGGGTTTCTCTTCCCAAAGATGGACCGTCTCATTGATGGATGTACACTCAGTCCTGATGGGGTGGCCATGGGATGACTATTCGCAGTGTGGACAGAACTCGGGCCTGCAGACTCGTGTGTCCACACCTGTGCGTGCCGGCCCCTCCCAGCTGAGATAAATCCAGGGGTAGGGACAGGTGAGGACAAGCCAGGAGTCAGAATCCAGAGGCCAGGTTTCCCCCACCTGCAGGCTCCACGTGAAGCTCTGGGGTCCTGGGGATCTAAATCCAAGCGTGGCCTTGAGGTCATTACGAAGATATATTTGTCAAGGGAAGAAAATAAAACATATTTGATGTAATGGTTTGTTCATTTGATTTATGACTTTTAAATATTTGGACATTTGGTCCCTGGGACTCTATTTGTACTCTTGTTCCAGGTGCTTCAAATGTTAGAGGTGGGCCTGCAGATAAGAATAAGCCGTATTGCATTACTTTTGTTGTTGTTGTTGTTGGCAGTAATGGGATTTTTTTTGGGGGGAGTGGTTTTTTTTGTTTTTTAATTATTTATTTTATTTATTTATTTTTGGCTGCGTTGGGTCTTTGTCGCGGTGTGCGGGCTTCTCACTGCAGGTGGCTTCTCTTGTTGCAGAGCACGGGCTCCAGGCACCCGGGCTTCAGTAGTTGTGGCTCGCGGGCTCTAGAGCGCAGGATCAGTAGTTGTGGCGCACGGGCTTAGTTACTCCGCGGCATGTGGGATCTTCCCGGACCAGGGCTCGAACCCGTGTTCCCTGCATTGGCAGGCGGATTCTTAACCACTGCGCCAACAGGGAAGCCCTGCATTACTTTTATAAAAGAAAAAAAGGGAGTCCTTTTTTTTTTTTCTCTCTCTCTCCACCTTGTTATAAACACATAAATTCTTTCCTGGGGTGGGTGACTCCCTGAGACGTAGGGCTGCTTCCGCTGGAGACCGCATGCACAGGGAGCCTGGCAGCGTGCCAACCCGCGGTTGGAGCTAGCTACATGAGTTCTTGTTTTTGTCTCTTCTCTTCCCTTTTCAAAGCCAATGACTGCACAAACTGCTGGTATCAGCCAAGCATGGCCCACGGCTCCTTGCAGAAATACTCAGAACAGGCAAAGCCTCTGAGATCATGAGGCACGACATTCTGAGTGCTGTGGGGTAAGAGGTTGGGTATAGCATCTTAGGGTCTATTTCAAATCTTATCACAACTGGGGCTTCCAACAAGTGGCTGTGGGCTTGTCCAATAGAAAGGTTTCAAACAGAAGAAGAATTTTTATTTTTTTAATTTTTTAATTTTTAATTTTTAAAATTTTTATTGGAGTATAGTTGCTTTACAATATTGTGTTAGTTTATACTGTGCAACAAAGTGAATCAGCTATACATATACATACATCCCCTCGTTTTTGGATTTCCTTCTCATTAGGTCACCAAAGAGAACTGAGTAGAGTTCCGTGTGCTATACAACAGGTTTTCATTAGTTATCTATTTTATACATGGTATCAATAGTGTATATATGTCAATCCCCATCTCCCAATTCATCCCCCCCCCACCCCCTTGGTATGCATGTTTGTTTTCTACACCTGTATCTCTATTTCTGCTTTGTAAATAAAATTGTCTATACCAATTTTTTCAGATTCCACATATATGCGTTAATATGCAATATTTGTTTTCCTCTTTCTGACTTACTTCACTGTGTATGACAGTCTTTAGGTCAATCCATGTCTCTAAAAATGACCCAATTTCGTTCCTTTTTATGGCTGAGTAATATTCTTTGTATATATGTACCACATCTTCTTTATCCATTCCTCTGTTGATGGGCACTGAGGTTGCTTCCATGTCCTGGCTATTGTAAATAGTGCTGCAATGAACATTGGGGTGCATGTGTCTTTTTGAATTATGGTTTTCTCTAGGTATATGCCCAGTAGTGGGATTGCTGGGTCATATGGTACTTCTATTTTTAGTTTTTTAAGGAATCTCCATACTGTTCTCCATAGTGGCTGTATCAATTTACATTGCCACCAACAGTGCAAGAGGGTTCCTTTTTCTCCACACCCTCTCCAGCATTTATTGTTTGTAGATTTTTTGTTGATGGCCATTCTGACCAGTGTGAGGTGATACCTCATTGTAGTTTTGATTTGCAGTTCTCTAATAATTAATGATGTTGAGCATCTTTTCACGTGCCCATTGGCTATCCATATGTCTTCTTTGGAGAAATGTCTATTTAGGTCTTCCACCCATTTTTTGATTGGGTTGTTTGTTTTTTTGATATTGAGCTGCATGAGCTGTTTGTATATTTTGGAGATTATTCCTTTGTCAGTTGCTTCGTTTGCAAATATTTTCTCCCATTCTGAGAGTTGTCTTTTCATCTTATTTATGGTTTCCTTTACTGTGCAAAAGCTTTTAAGTTTAATTAGGTCCCATTTGTTTATTTTTGCTTTTATTCTCATTACTCTGGCAGGTGGATCAAAAAAGATCTTGCTACAATTTATGTCAAAGAGTGTTCTGCCTATCTTTTCCTCTAAGCGTCTTATAGTGTCTGGCCTTCCAGAAGTTGGGTACAGCATCTTAAGGTCTATTTCAAATCTTATCACAATTGGGACTTCCAGCAGGTGGGTGTGGGCTTGTCCAATAGAAAGTTTTCAAACAGAAGAAGAATTTTTAAAAAGTTTTTTAATTTTTTAATTGAAGTATAGTTGATTTACATTGTATTAATTACTGCTGTACAGCAAAGTGATTCAGATATATATATATATCAATCTCTCTATATATATCAATCAATACATTCTTTTTTAAAAAATATTCTTTTCCATTATGGTTTATCATATGATATTGAATATAGCTCTCTATGCTATACAGTAGGACCTAGTTGTCTATCCATTCTATGTATAGAAGCTTACATCTGCTAACCCCAACCTCCTACTCCATCTCCCCCCAACCCCTTCCCCCTTGGCAACCACCAGTCTGTTCTCTATGTCTGTGATTCTGTCAAACAGAAGAAGAACTTGTAAACACTGAAGACACATGGAGGTCCTATGGGGCCACGTGATGACTGGCAAAAACTCAGAAAGGTCCTGGGGATTGATCAGTGGTTCTAAAAGTTTGATGGGCACCAGCTTGCCTTGAAGCTTGTTCATCCTGCAGACCCCTTGGGCCCCACCACAGAGGTTGTGATGCAGTAAAACGGGAGCAGAAAACAAGATTTGACATGTTAACAAATGCTTCAGATCCTGTTGCAAGTGGTTCGTGAAACCCGGTGGAGAGCTTGCTGTCATGTTCAAAGGAGGATATTGCTTTTAGCCAAAGAATAGCTTTTTCTGAAGAGGACAGAGGAGTCTTTTGCAGACATCAGAGCCCCCCTTGTGGTTACCAACATGAACTCTGGCCCCAGACCATGTTCAAATCCCAGCTCCACTATTTCCTAGCTGTGTAACCTTGGACAAGTTATCTAACCAATCCAAGCCTAGTTTTCTCATCTGTAAAATGGGGATGACCCTCACATTCTCGCAGGGTTGTTCTGAGGACCACGTAAGTTAACAGTGTCTGGCACTATTTGCTATTATTAGTATTACCTGCTGTTATTATTCCTCATAGGGGGAAATTTGGTAGCAATGGAGTTTTTGCCGGAATACTGATTTTAGTGGGTTTCTGAAGAAAACAGTGCTGAAGGAGTGAGTAAACATATGTAGGAAGCTACTGGGGACGAGAAAGTAATTAGTGGAGCAGTGTACTTTCTTTCTCTAGCTGGATGTGGGCAAATACAGTGCAAATCCCGCTCAACCAATGAAAGGCTCCTTCCCAGACCAGGGTTACCTATACTAATTATCCAAACACAATGTTTCCCTTCTGCTTCCAGGCAGTGAGGTCTCATTAATGCGATAGAGGGAATCTTCCAGAAAGCGCCACATTCAACATCAGCACACCTGCTTCATACACCCTGAGCTCCAAATGGAGAAAAGAAGTAAAAAAAAAATTGATTTAAATTATGCAGGTGGAGGGTAATTAAATATTGATATAATAATTATTAAATTATGCAGGTGTCGGGTAGGTTTATGGGAAACTTCTGGAATCACCACAGGAGTGGTGTAAACAATGAAAAACCCTGCATGGGGCCCCGAGCTGGAAGACAATGCTGTGAAGTTACGGTTGAACTGGGCAGCTGCTGAAGTTCACGTTCATCTGGAGGTAGAAGTCTGTCTGGATGAGTTCATCCAAACCAAGAGCAAGGCTTTCCCCCCCAAAACATGAGTACACAGAAGGGAAGCCACTCTTCTCAGGCAGTCCTAAGAATTAAAAGAAAATAGTCAAAGTGGAAAATGGGAATCTCCCAAAGAATCCTCTTTTCATTTAAAACTATAATCTTCAACAACAACATTTTCATTTCTAAAGTCACATTTATGATTTCAGAGCCATAAAGAAATGGCCCTGAAATGAACAAATGGTTCAGAGAAGAGCATGATGCAAGGTCTGAGGGATTGTGATGGGGGCTATCCCAGGTCCGGACCAGAAATGTGTTTGTAGACGGTAGCCGGGATAGGCAGACTCACCACAGCTAGTTTGTTGGAGGAAAATTTGAGTTCCAAAGCAGTGAATTTTTATGTTTGACCATTTTGTCACTTGTGTCACTATAAAAGAATGGGCCAGGTGGTGGTCTCTAGTATGTTTTTCACAGTGTAGCGTCTGCAGAAGGATTTACCTTCGTTGGCTATTAACAAGCAGTCTGAACAGCTTAAATGAGAGTCCAATGTTGAAAGGCAAGAAATCCAAATGCTGCAATGTCCTTTAATTTCGAATCTCAGATGAACTTAAATGTTCAGTTTTAAAAGTCGCAGTTGACAGTCATAGCCAATGGAGAAGATGACATCTTCAAGTATCTGTTCAAATAAACCATTTTTTCTTCTTTCTCTCCGTAAAATGCAAAAAAATTATGGTTAAACCCGAGAGTTCTGATGTGTTGGCATTCAGTGTTTTGACTTGGTTTTGTGAGTTTTGATTTTTTTTTTCATTGATGTATACTTAATGTACAATATTATGTTAGTTTCCGGTGTACAATGTAGTGATTGGACATTTAAATACGTTACAAAATGATCACTCTCATAATTCTGGTAACCACTTGTCACCATACAAAATCTTTTTGATTTTTTAAGATTAGATAGTTTAGAGGTTCTCAAACTTGAAAGAGCTTCAGAACCACCTGGTTGGCGGGGGACCGGTGGGGGGGGGGCTTGTTAAAATACAGATTGCTGGGCCCCGTCCTCAGGATTTCTAATTTAGTAGGAATTTGCATTTCTAACAAGTTCCCAAGTGGAAGTTCCCAACTTCCCAGCAAGTTCTCTGCTGTGTGTATGGGGACCACACACAGTCTGAAGATCACTGTTCTAATACATCCTCCAGTTCAATTGGGCTCAATTTATTTTTAAGTCCTAAATTCTTCTGAGAATCTGTTGAAAGCCATAGACCTTTTCCTCAGAAGAAGCACCCAGCTAAACATAGACACTTATAATTTTAGAGAATTTATCCCTAAGGGATTCCAAGAGTCTTTGCATAAAAGCTCTTGTCCTGTCTAGAGCTGAGGTCAGCAAACTTTTTCTGTAAATGTCCAGATAGTAAATATTTTAGATTTTTTGGGCCATACAGACCCTGCTATAACTACTCAAGTCTGCCATTGTAGCGGGAAGGCAGCCATAGACAATATGTAAATGAATGGGCATGGCTGTGTTCCCAAAAACTCTACTTACAGAAACAGATGATGTGCAGTATTTGGCCCAAGGGCTGTAGTTTGCCAACCCTTAGTCTAGAGTATGGATTTTAGAATCAGATCTACATGGGTCACTAACTGTGCAACCTTGGGGTCAGCTCTTAACCTATGACAGCTTTGTTTTCCTCATCTGTAAAACGGCATGTAGTGACTCTTGCTATAAAGTATTGTGTTGAAAATTAACTGAGATAATCCACCCAGAGTTCCAAGCATTTCCCTTAAATGTTGTAATTGTGATATTTAATAATATTAATAATAGTAAATGGATAAATGCTAGGGTGAAGGCCCTCGTGAACCATACAGGCATCGGACAATATTAGTTATTGTTATTATTGTTAAGCAGACAGTGTGCATGAGGATTACCCAAATACAAATGAAGAACTGGGAATGTGGTATTTTGTTCTAGAATTGTGAAGTAAGAGGGATGGATGTCTAGTAAGGCCCTATGTGTCCTAGCCACTGTCTTTCTCTCCAAACTCATCCGACCACTGTACTGAAACCCTGATCACCTCCTGTCCATGTGATCTTCAAATAACCCCCCTTTTCCCTGGAATGTTCCTTTTTCTTCCTACCCCATCCTTCAGGCCTCTGTTTGTATCACTTCCTCCAAAGGGTTGGTCATGTAGGACTTGTTCTTTTCCCTTGTGACACTTATTAGACTTTGTACTTATTTATTTGTGAATTTACTTGATTCTTGAATGTCTTCCGCATTAGAACTCTAGACTTTTTGAGGTCTGGACCATATCTGTTTTGGTCATCACTGTACAGCTGGAATTAAGCACTAGGCCTGGCACGCAGTGGATGCTCAAGAAACATTTAATGAATGAGTGAGCCAATTTTACCCAAGGTTATTTTTGGCTCAAAGCAAAATAATGACACTTTACCTTTGGAGCCCTCTATTAATGCTCTTATATTTCGGTAGACGTGGGAAAGGTGAGGCAGGAGTGGGGAGCTCTCTTATTCCGGCAGTTCTGTGCTTATGTTGATTTCTGTGTCATTACGTTCCCCCACCTACCATAAATGTAGATCTTCAGTGCTCTCCCCCGATTGTCTTATCATGGAGCCATATCTCAAACAGATGCTACTCAATGGTGATGGACCTTCTTTTTTTTAATTGACGTATAGTTGATTTACAATGTTGTGTTAGTTCAGGTGTACAGCAAAGTGATGCAGTTATACATGTATGTATGTATATATATATATTCTGTTTCATATTCTTTTCCTTTATAGGTTATTACAAGATATTGAATATCTTATAATAACTGCTATACAGTAGGACCTTATTGTTTATCTGTTTTATGTATAATAGTGTGTATCTGCTAATCCCAAATGCCCAATTTATCCATCCCCCCACCTTTCCTCTTTGGTAGCCATAAATCTGTTCTCTATGTCTGTGAGTTTGTTTCCATTTTGTAAATAAGTTCATTTGTATCATATTTTAGATTCCACATATAAGTGATATCATATGGTATTTGTCTTTCTCTGTCTTATCTACTTAGTATGATCATCTCTAGGTCCATCCATGTTGCTGCAAATGGCAATATTTCGTTCTTTTTTATGGCTGAGTAATATTCCATTGTGTGTGTGTATGTGTGTGTGAGGGGGCTACTTTATTGGGGAGGGGGCTTCTTGTCCAGGAGTAGTTGGTTTTAACAGAGAATTTTGGGGATGCAAAGCCTTAACACCAGAGTGGAGCTCTTCAATGGTGGACTTCTAGGCTGAGGTGGGTGGATGTGTGGGATAAATTGTGGAAGAGGAGCCATGGCTGAAATCCTTCAAATCACAGCCCAGTGTCAGCTCTCTGCTCTGAAGCAGCATTGGGCAAATGTTTGGATCTGAGAGAGGTATTTGCTACTGCTACACGAAAACCTCACTTAATTCCCCAAACATACTGATATAAAATGTATTTTGTGACACTAATTCAACACTGGTGGCTTCTTTTCCTCCTCCTCCTCCTCCCTCCCCCTCCCCCCTCCCACGCCCCTCCCCCTTCTTCTTATTCTTCTACTTTCTAATGATTTAAGCTCTTATTCCTAGTTATGGTGGAGGAAGAGAAAGATACAGAGAGTAACCATGGCTAACAGTGGCCTCATATCTATTGGTAAACTCGGGAGCTCCTCAAACTGCCTATTTGACTTGGGCCAAAACCTTTTACAAAAAGAAATGAGCTTAAAATGTAATCACCAACAATGAGGGTGGAGCGATATAGCAGAAGATCTTGGAATGACATGTCTGGTCTCCTGGGCTCCTCTCTGATACCAGCCATAGCTTTGATAGTGCTGTGTGCTCTAACAGGGCTCCCCTTAACGTTCCAGCTGGGCATCCATACACTTTTTCACCTCATATATTTCTTCAAAGCTGTGGGAGCCTATTCAGCCAGTACATAGAGACAGCATCCTGTGCTAGTGGGGCGCAGTCAACACCCCAGGGCAACACTCAATGAATGGGGTGTGGGAGCAAGTGCACCAGCCTCCTGGACTTTGAAAAGACAATTCTGGGAGGTACTGTGTATGTTTCTTGGAGGTCCCAGTGGAGCTGGTCCCCACTGTCTGCATCAGCGACCTCAGTAACCCACCTTTATAGAGCTTTCCTTTTCCCAGTCTCATTCCCTCACTCATGCTTTTGCTCATTTATTATTTGTTTTGTTTTCATGATGGTGGGGCATCTCCCATATAAACTCCCTACATCCAAGCCTTTTCTCAGCCTCAGCTTTTGGAGGAAATTAACTTAAGACAAGGGATTGGGGGGGAGACCTTCAAGATGGCGGAAGAGTTAAGACGTGGAGATCACCTTCCTCCCCACAAATACATCAGAAATACATCTACAAGTGGAACAACTCCTACAGGACACCTACTGAACACTGGCAGAAGACCTCAGACTTCCCAAAAGGCAAGAAACTCCCCACGTACCTGGGTAGGGAAAAAGGAAAAAGAAAAAACAGAGACAAAAGAATAGGGACGGGACCTGCACTTCGGGGAGGGAGCTGTGAAGGAGGAAAAGTTTCCACACCCTAGGAAGCCCCTTCATGGGCGGAGACTGCGGGTGGTCGGGGGGAAGCTTTGGAGCCACGGAAGAGAGCACAGCCACAGGGGTGCAGAAGGCAAAGCAGAGAGATTCCCGCACAGAGGATCGGTGCCGAGCAGCACTCACCAGCCCGAGAGGCTTGTCTGCTCACCTGCCGGGGCTGGTGGGGGCTGGGAGCTGAGGCTCGGGCTTCGGTCGGATCACAGGGAGAGGACTGGGGTTGGCTGCGTGAACACAGCCTAAAGGGGGCTAGTGTGCCACAGCTCGCTGGGAGGGAGTCTGGGAAAAAGTCTGCGCCTGCCTAAGAGGCAGGAGACCATTGTTTTGGGGTGCTCGAGGAGAGTGGATTCAGAGCACCGCCTAAATGAGCTCCAGAGATGGGCAAGAGCTGTGCCTATCAGTGCGGACAACAGAGATGGGCATAAGACGCTAAGGCTGCTGCCGCCGCCACCAAGAAGCCTGTGTGCGAGCACAGGTCACTATCTGCACCGCCCCTCCCGGGAGCCTGTGCAGCCCGCCACTGCCAGGGTCCCGTGATCCAGGGACAACTTCCCCGGGAGAACACACGGCGCACCTCAGGCTGTTGCAATGTCACGCTGGTCTCTGCCGCCGCAGGCTCGCCCCACATCCGTACCCCTCCCTCCCCCCGGCCTGAGTGAGCCAGAGCCCCCGAAGCAACTGCTCCTTTAACCCCGTCCTGTCTGGGCGAAGAACAGATGCCCTCAGGTGACCTACATGCAGAGGCGGGGCCAAATCCAAAGCTGAACCCCAGGAGCTGTGTGAACAAAAAAGAGAAAGGGAAATATCTCCAGGCAGCCTCAGGGGCAGCAGACTAAATCTCCACAATCAACTTGATGTACCCTGCATCTTTGGAATACCTGAATAGACAAAGAATCATCCCAAAACTGAGGCAGTGGACTTTGGGGGCAACTGTGGACTTGGGGTTTGCTGTATGTGACTGACTGGTTTCTGGTTTTATGTTTATCTTAGTTTAGAATTTAGACTTTATTATCATTGGTAGATTTGTTTATTGATTTGGTTGCTCCCTTCCTTTGTTATATATATATATATATATATATTTGCTTTTACTCTTTTTCTGAGTGTGTATGTATATGTTTCTTTGTGTGATTTTGTCTGTAGAGCTTTGCTTTTACCATTTTTCCTAGGGTTCTGTCTGCTCTTTTTTTTTTTTAGTATAGTTTTTAGTGCTTGTTATCATTGGTAGATTTGTTTTCTGGCTTGGCTGTTCTCTTCGTTTTTTCTTTCTTTTTCCTTGTTTTATTACTTTTTAATATTTTATTTTTAATAATTATTTTTATTTTAATAATATTATTTCTCTTTCTTTCTTTCTTTCTTTCTTTCTTTCTTTCTTTCTTTCTTTCTTTCTTTCTTCCTTCCTTCCTTCCTTCCTTCCTTCCTCCCTTCCTCCCTTTCTTCCTTCCTTCCTTCCTCCCTTTTCTTCTGAGCCATGTGGCTGATAGGGTCTTGGTGCTCCGGCCAGGTGTCAGACCTGTGACTCTGATGTGGGAGAGCCGAGTTCACAACATTCGTCTACCAGAGACCTCCTGGCTCCACATAATAACAAACAGCAAAAGCTCTCCCAGAGATCTCCATCTCAATGCTAAGACCCAGCTATATTCAATGACCAGCAAGCTACAGTGCTGGACACCGTATGTGAAAAAACTAGCAAGACAGGAACACAGCGCCACCCATTAGGAGAGAGGCAGCCTAAAAGCATAATAAGGTCACAGACGCCCCCAAAAACACCACTGGACGTGGTCCAGCCCACCAGATAAACAAGATCCAGCCTCATCCAGCAGAACACAGGCACTAGTCCCCTCCACCAGAAAGCCTACACAGCCCACTGAACCAACCTTAGCCACTGGGGGCAGACACCAAAAACAACGGAAACTATGAACCTGCAGCCTGCAAAAAGGAGACCCCAAACACAGTAAGTTAAGCAAAATGAGAAGACAGAGAAACACACAGCACATGACGGAGCAAGGTAAAAACCCACCAGACCAAAAAATGAAGAGGAAATAGGCAGTCTACCTGAAAAAGAATTCAGAGTAATGATAGTAAAGATGATCCAAAATCTTGGAAATAGAATTGAGAAAATGCAAGAAACGTTTAACAAGGACCAGGAAGAACTAAAGAGCAAACAAACAATGATGAACAACACAATAAATGAAATTAAAAATTCTCTAGAAGGAATCAATAGCAGAATAACTGAGGCAGAAGAACGGATAAGTGACCTGGAAGATAAAATAGTGGAAATAACAACCACAGAGCAGAATAAAGAAAAAAGAATGAAAAGAATTGAGGACAGTCTCAGAGACCTCTGGGACAACATTAAACGCACCAACATTTGAATTATAGGGGTCCCAGAAGAAGAAGAGAAAAAGAAAGGGACTGAGAAACTATTTGAAGAGATTATAGTTGAAAACCTCCCAAATATGGGAAAGGAAATAGTCAAGTCCAGGAAGCACAGAGAGTCCCATACAGGATAAATCCAAGGAGAAACATGCCAAGACACATATTAAACAAAATATCAAAAATTAAATACAAAGAAAAAATATTAAAAGCAGCAAGGGAAAAACAACAAATAAAATACAGGGGAATCCCCATAAGGTTAACAGCTGATCTTTCAGCAGAAACTCTGCAAGCCAGAAGGGAGTGGCAGGACATATTTAAAGTGATGAAAGGGTAAAACCTACAAACAAGATTACTCTACCCAGCAAGGATCTCATTCAGATTTGACAGAGAAAATAAAACCTGTACAGACAAGCAAAAGCTAAGAGAATTCAGCACCACCAAACCAGCTGTACAACAAATGCTAAAAGAACTTCTTTAGGCAGGAAACACAAGAGAAGGAAAAGACCTACAATAACAAACCCAAAACAATTCAGAAAATGGTAATAGGAACATACATATCGATAATTACCTTAAATGTAAATGGATTAAATGCTCCCACCAAAAGCCATAGACTGGTTAAATGGATATAAAAACAAGACCCATATATATGCTGTCTACAAGAGACCCACTTCAGACCTAGGGACACATACAGACTGAAAGTGAGGGGATGGAAAAAGATATTCCATGCAAATGGAAATCAAAAGAAAGCTGGAGTAGCAATTCTCATATCAGACAAAATACACTTTAAAATAAAGACTATTACAAGAGACAAAGAAGGACACTACATAATGATCAAGGGAACAATCCAAGAAGAAGATATAACAATTGTAAATATTTATGCACCCAACGTAGGCGCCCCTCAATGCATAAGGCAAACGGTAACAGCCATAAAAGGGGAAATTGACATTAACACAGTCATAGTAGGGGACTTTAACACCCCAATTTCACCATTGGACAGATCATCCATAATGAAAATAAACAAGGAAATACAAGCTTTAAATGATACATTAAACAAGATGGACTTAATTGATATGTATAGGCCATTCCATCCAAAAACAACATAATACACTTTCTTCTCAATTGCTCATGGAACATTCTCCAGGATAGATCATATCTTGAGCCACAAATCTAGCCTTGGTAAATGTAAGAAAACTAAAATCGTATCAAGTATCTTTTCCGAGCACAATGCTATGAGACTAGATATCAGTCACAGGAAAAAATCTGTAAAGAATACAAACACATGGAGGCTAAACAATACACTACAAAATAACCAAGAGATCACTAAAGAAATTAAAGTGGAAGTAAAAAAATACCTAGAAACAAATGACAATGAAAACACGATGACACAAAACCTATGGGATGCAGCAAAAACATTTCTAACAGGGAAGTTTATAAGAATACAATACTACCTCAAGAAACAAGAAACATCTCAAATAAACAACCTAACCTTACACTTCAAGCAATTAGAGAAAGAAGAACAAAAAAACCCCCAAAGTTAGCAGAAGGAAAGAAATGATAAAGATCAGATCAGAAATAAATGAAAAAGAAATGAAGGAAACAAAAGCAAAGATCAATAAAACTAAAAGCTGGTTCTTTGAGAAGATAAACAAAATTGATAAAACATTAGCCAGACTCATCAAGAAAAAAAGGGAGAAGACTCAAGTCAATAGAATTAGAAACGAAAAAGGAGAGTAACAACTGACACTGCAGAAATACAAAGAATCATGAGAGATTACTAAAAGCAACTATATACCAATAAACTGGACAACCTGGAAGAAATGGACAAATTCTTAGAAAAGCACAACCTTCCGAGATGGAACCAGGAAGAAATAGAAAATATAAACAGACCAATCACAAGCACTGAAATTGAGACTGTGATTAAAAATCTTCCAACAAGCAAAAGCCTAGGACAGATGGTTTCACATGCGAATTCTATCAAACATTTAGAGAAGAGTTAACACCTATCCTTCTCAAACTCTTCCGTGATCAAGTGGGGTTTACCCCAGGAATGCAAGTATTCTTCAGTATATGCAAATCAATCAATGTGATAAACCATCTTAACAAACTGAAGGAGAAAAACCATATGATCATCTCAATAGATGCAGAAAAAGTTTTTGACAAAATTCAACACCGATTTATGATAAAAACCCTCCAGAAAGTAGGCATAGAGGGAACTTACCTCAACATAATAAAGGCCATATATGACAAACCCACAGGCAACATCGTTCTCAATGGTGAAAAACTGAAACTGTTTCCACTAAGATCGGGAACAATACAAGGTTGCCCACTCTCACCACCATTATTCAACATAGATATGGAAGTTTTAGCCACAGCAATCAGAGAAGAAAAAGAAATAAAAGGAATCCAAATTCAAAAAGAAGAAGTAAAGCTGTCACTGTTTGCAGATGACATGAAACTATACATAGAGAATCCTAAAGATGCTGCCAGAAAACTAGTAGAGTTAATCAATGAATTTGGTAAAGTAGCAGGATACAAAATTAATGCACAGAAATCTCTTGCATTCCTATACACTAATGATGAAAAATCTGAAAGTGAAATTAAGAAAACCCTGCCATTTACCCCTGCAACAAAAAGAATAAAATACCTAGGAATAAACCTACCTAAGGAGACAAAAGACCTGTATGCAGAAAATTATAAGACACCAATGAAAGAAATTAAAGATGGTACAAACAGATGGAAAGATATACCATGTTCTTGGATTGGAAGAATCAACATTGTGAAAATGACTATACCACCCAAAGCAATCTGCATATTCAGTGCAATCCCTATCAAAGTACCAATGGCATTTTTCACAGAACTAGAACAAAAAAATTCACAATTTGTATGGAAACACAAAAGACCCTGAAGAGCAAAATCAATCTTGAGAAAGAAAAACGGAGCTGGAGTAATCAGACTCCCTGACTTCAGACTATACTACAAAGCTACAGTAATCAAGACAGTATGGTACTGGCACAAAAACAGAAATATAGGTCAATGGAACAGGATAGAAAGCCCAGAGATAAACCCATGGACATGTGGTCACTTTATTTTTGATTAAGGAGGCAAAGATATACAATGGAGAAAAGAGAGCCTCTTCAATAAGTGGTGCTGGGAAAATTGGACAGCTACATGTAAAAGAATGAAATGAGAACACTCTCTAACACCAAACACAAAAATAAACTCAAAATGGATTAAAGACCTGAATGTAAGGCCAGACACTATAAAACTCTTAGAGGAAAACATAGGCAGAACACTCTATGACATAAATCATAGCAAGATCCTTTTTGACCCACCTCCTAGAGAAAAGGAAATAAAAACAAAAATAAACAAATGGGACCTAATGAAACTTAAATTCTTTTGTACAGCAAAGGAAACCATAAGCAAGATGAAAAGACAACCCTCAGAAAGGGAGAAAATATTTGCAAATGAAGCAACTGACAAAGGATTAATCTCCAAATGTTACAAGCAGCTCATGCAGCTCAATGTCAAATAAACAAACAACCCAATCCAAAACTGGACAGAAGACCTACATAGAAATTTCTCCAGGGAAGATCTACAGATTGCCAACAAACACATGAAAGGATGCTCAACATCAGTAATCATTAGAGAAATGCAAATCAAAACTACAATGAAGTATCACCTCACACCAATCAGAATGGCCATCATCAAAAAATCTACAAAGAATAAATGCTGGAGAGGGTGTGGAGGAAAGGGAACCCTCTTGCACTGTTGGTGGGAATGTAAATTGATACAGCCACTAAGGAGAACAGTATGGAGGTTCCTTAAAAAACTAAAAATAGAACTACCATATGACCCAGCAATGCCGCTAATGGGCTTATACCCTGAAAAACTATAATTCAAAAAGAGTCATGTACCACAATGTTCATTGCAGCTCTATTTACAATAACCAGGACATGGAAGAAACCTAATTGTCCATCAATAGTTGAATGGATAAAAAGATGTGGCACATATATACAATGGAATATTACTCAGCCATAAAAAGAAACAAAATTGAGTTGTTTGTAGTGAGGTGGATGGACCTAGAGTCTGTCATTCAGAGTGAAGTAAGTCAGAAAGAGAAAAATAAATACCATATGCTAACACGTATATATGTAATCTAAAAAAAGAAAAATGGTTCTGAAGTACCTAGGGGCAGGACAGGTATAAAGATGCAGATGTAGGGAATGGACTTGAGGACATGGGGAGGGGGAAGGGTAAGTTGGGACGAAGTGAGTCATTGGCATGGACTTATATATACTACCAAATGTAAAATAGATAGCTAGTGGGAAGCAGCTTCATAGCCCAGGGAGATCAGCTCGGTGCTTTGTGACCACCTAGAGGGGTGGGAGGGAGATGCAAGAGGGAGGAGATATAAGGATATATGTATATGTATAGCTGATTCACTTTGTTATAAAGCAGAAACTAACACACCATTGTAAAGCAATTATACTCCAATAAAGATGTTAAAAAAAAATACAACCTGATGTAAAAATAGGCAGAAAACCTGAACAGACATTTTCCCAAAGAAGACATACAGATGGCCAAAAGGCACACGAAAAGATGCTCAACATCATTAATCATCAGAGAAATGCAAGTCAAAACCACAATAAGCTGTCACCTCTCACTGGTCAGAATAGCTATCATGAAAGAGAACACAAATAACAAGTGTTGGTGACGATGTGTAGAAATGGGAACAATTGTGTACTGTTGATGGGAATGTAAATTGTTAAGCCGCTGTGGAAAATAGTATGGAGGTTCCTCAAACAACTAAAAATAGAACTACCATATGATCCAGCAATTTCAACTCTTGGGTATAAATCCAAAGAAAACAAAAACATTTATTCCTAAAGATATATGCACCCCAATATTCATAGCAGCACTATCTACAGTAGCCAAGATATGGAAACAATGTAAGTGTCCCTCAACAGATGAATGGGTAAAGAAGATGTGGTATATATATGTACAGGAATACTACTTATCCAGAAAAAGATTGAAATTTTGCCATTTGTAACAACATAGATGGACTTGGAGGGTATTATGCTCAGTAAAATAAGTCTCACAGAGAAAGACAAATACTGTATAATATCACTTATATGTGGAATCTAAAAAATAAAACAAACTAGTGAATGTAAGAAAACAGAAACAGACTCACAGATATAGAGAACCAACTAGTGGTTACCAGTGGGGAGAGGAAAGCAGGGGAGGGACAAGATAGGAGTAGGGAATTAGGAGGTACAAACTACCATGTATAAAATAAGTAAGCTACAAGGCTATATTGTACAGCACAGGGAATATAGCCAATATTTTATAATAAGTATAATTGGAGTATAACCTTTAAAATTGACACTATGTTGTATCCCTGAAACTTTATTCTGTTTCAGAATAAATTTCTTTATATTAAAAAAATTGTTGATACATAAAGAAGTGTGCCATAAAAAAGATATTTTATAATGTGGAGGAAATTATTAAGACTGTCCACTGAATGTGGGAAGGGGACTGTTCTGTAAAGTCTTTTCATGATGCTATGTAATGACCAAGATAAATCTTGAAGAATTAGTAGATATTTTCCAGGCAGACAAAATTGTTGTAAGTGAAGAATGTTTCCAGAAGAGAAAGCAGTATTTATAAAAGCATAGTGGTGTGAATCATTCTTCATTAAAACAAAATTCATACAACCAATGTTTACTGAGTTCCCACTAACTGCCAGGCTCTGGACCAATCAGGGAACAGCAGGAGTTCAGATTGGCTGACATGCAGATAGCTGAAATGGGGTAGAAGTTCAGAGCATAGGCTCTGGTGTCAGACTTGATTTCAAATCTCGGCTCCAAGTTGTACAAACTTGGGTAAGTTATTCAATCTCTTTGTGCCTTGGTTTCCTCATCCATCAATACGTGCAGTGAGTATACACGAGAAAATGTATGTAACGCATTTTGCCCAGTGTCTGTGCGTGATCACATGTCACCCACCAATACTTCTTTCATGTTGTTAATTTGGTATAAATGAATACATATTACTTGTATGGGTGTACAAGATAATAAACTCTTTGTAACCACACACACACATAAAAAGACAAGGGATGATCTAGTGGTGATGCAATGATCTTAAAATACTTTTGCATAAAAGGTGGTGATTTGTTATTGTTTTTTCAAAGACAAAGGTGAAGAAAATGGCCTTGAACTGAAACATATGGAAAGATGGCTCTAGACTAGTATATCTGATATGGTAGCCACTAGCCACATGTAGCTCTTGAGCACTTAAATGTGACTGAAGAACTGAATTTTTAATTTAATTTAATTTAACTTAACTAACTTAACTTAACTTAACTGAAATAACTACATATCCCTAGTGGCTACTGTACTGGACCACACAGCTTTAGATATCAT
Organism: Balaenoptera musculus; assembly: GCF_009873245.2. Lineage (NCBI taxonomy): Eukaryota > Metazoa > Chordata > Mammalia > Artiodactyla > Balaenopteridae > Balaenoptera > Balaenoptera musculus. Next base: position 8,762,255 of record NC_045788.1, on the reverse strand, counting down.
ATATATATATATATATATACTTTTTTTAATATATAATATATGTATGTATATAAACTCATTCTGGAGGTTTAAATAAATTTTGTGGCTGACTCTGCTAGTTCCTTATCCAAAAGATTCTTTTCCATTGTGGGTTATTACAAGATATTGAATACAGTCCCCTGTGCTTAACAGTAGGTCCTTGTTGGTTATCTATTTTATATGTAGTAGTGTGTATATGTTAACTTCAACCTCTTAATTTATCCCTCCTCCACTATCCCCTTTGGTAACCATAGTTTGTTTTCTATGTCTGTGAGTCTATTTCTGTTTTGTAAATAAGTTCATTTTTACCACTTTGCATTCTTGATATGGAACGGGGTCTCGGTCAGGAAATGCAGGTAATCCCATACCTCCTTCACCTCCAGCTGTGATGGACAATTGTGATGAAAAGTTGCAGAGCTCCCTTGTAATGCACTTTCAAGCATTTGGTGAATATTTGGGGATCCAAGTCTATTTCTTCCTACCGTGTACATCATCAGCTAACCGCAATACCCACACTTCTGCCACAGGAAAAAAGATATTTCACTCTCCCAGGCTTTCATTGAATAAAGAGATTTTTGGACTGAGCTCCTTAAAATATCAATGCTCCATATTACTCCCCAGATACAGATATAAATCTTTATAACGGTACACTTTACAAGCACCACTACGGAGTCTTTTCTGATTAGTAATCACAGTGTTTCCTTATTAATACTGTAAAAAATGTAAAAGGCATAAACACTTTGCAATCTATCTGTTCTTTCTGTGCGGGCATACATCAGGGGCTGCTTTAAGCATTCCTAATGGTTCAACCATCACATTTTTTATGAGTTTATATAGGAAGAAAATTGTACCAGAAAACTGAATTCAATGACTGTCATTCTATGAATAAATTCTGTTATCTTTGATACTTGGGGTATAATAAAAACATACAAAAGTTAAATTTCAGCATCCTTGCAGAGTTATGTCAACTGTTTTTAATGTCAGTAAGACACTGCTGTTCAACCAATGTCTTTTCCCTCCAAAAAATACTGCTTGATTTTCAGGTTATGTTTTCATTAAAACAACTTGTTTTTAACAGTGAGATGCTGTGTATGTTTGCTAATCTATGTATACTACAAAGTCTGATCAAAATGAAGAGTTATAATTTCAAGACATGGAGCTCAGTAAAAATCCATCTATACTTTGGATGAAAGATTAAAATAAAAGTCAGATATCCATAAAATGTGTTTTATATAAGTTAGATCAGAAAATATCTTGGGGGCTTCCCTGGTGGCGCAGTGGTTGAGAATCTGCCTGCCAATGCAGCGGACACGGGTTCGAGCCCTGGTCTGGGAAGATCCCACATGCCGCGGAGCAACTGGGCCCGTGAGTCACAATTACTGAGCCTGCACGTCTGGAGCCTGTGCTCCGCAGCAAGAGAGGCCGCGATAGTGAGAGGCCCGCACACCGCGATGAAGAGTGGCCTCCACTTGCCGCAACTAGAGAAAGCCCTCGCACAGAAACAAAGACCCAACACAGCCAAAAATAAATAAATTTTTTTTAAAAATCCCCAAAGTATGGGGTTCAGAGAGTTTCCAGGTTGGTGAACACATGCATGTGCTTGGAAGGTGGTGCACCCCAATGCCACGGGAACAGAAGTTCCTGCTCCCTGGACTACTGCAAACCTCATCCTATGTGTCTCTTCATCTGGCTGTTCATATGTATCCTATAAAAAAAAAAAAAAAGAAAATATCTTGGTAGAGTAACTTTGATCAAGCAGATTCTTTATATCACCCATCACCCTGTGATTAGAGGGCATATTTTACATTGCATCCTATAGGTATATTCTACAAATAAGATATTGATCTTTATGATCACCTATGAGATTTTTTAAAAAAAACGCAATGATCTAAATAAAACAAAGTGCAGATTTCCTGAACTATCCAACTTCAATATTTGCAAATTGATTCACTGTGCTTCTTTTATAGGATAAAAACTCTAAGCAACTTCTTAAAGATATGGGAAGCCTGAAGCGCAGAGAGTTTCCCCACAGTATTGACCCACAGACTCTCAGCTGCTCATCCAAAGGTCTATAATTTTCCTTAGGGGAGGGGGTGGAATGTTGAATTTTTACCTCCGAAAGATGTAACCTATCTAAGTGGCCATTTCCTTAATGGCTTATTTGCTAAGATACAAGAAAACTGAAGTTAAAATCGCAGAGATGATCAGGAATGTCAAAGCTCTGAAAGTCCTCTGCTGCCTTCACTCCCACCCACCCCACATACCCTAATGAGTCCATACGTATAAGTTACAAACTAATGAAACATTGCAGGTATTTGCTAGTGACGTGGACACATCCCTCGGATTTGTGAGACCCTCCACACTTAGTTATTAACATCTGGGACCTCAGGGTTCCTATATTCTCTTAAGCTTTGCCTCAGGGAGGTTTCTGCCTTGTTTCCTGGTCTCAGGCTAACCCTCAGACCTTCTGCATGTAGGAAAAGCAGGAAACGATTTGGACCGAAGTACATTTTGAGGTATGTAAACCAAATTTATTCCCAAGTCTAGTAGAGTTTAAAAAAATATCCTCTTGTTTTTTTGGTGAAATAAGTAGGTAATTGAAATAAAAGTGACTCCCTGGCCTAAATATATGTCAGATGACATGAATTCTCTATTTGTCTGTGGAGACAGCTTCTGATCTTGACCACAAGCAAGATTTCCCAGAAAAATTAAAGTCATGGAAGGGAAGGCAGGCTCAGGAACAGGTCCATTAGGCGGGCTGTTGGAGTTTCATTAGACACACCTTAACCTCTTCTAGGGCATTCACCAGCTTATTTTCATGACTGGGCTAAATCATCTTTTCTGGACCTACCCAACCAGATGACTCCATGTTAGCAAATGAGTGTTTTGTTTTCTTTTAAAAGTGTACAAGGAGATGCTTATTTGTGAAGAAGTTTCCAGAGTTGGCATCCTTGGAAGTTAATCCTGATTAATAGGTGCTTGGCTGTATAATTTTGGCTCTTGCTTGACATTGAGGTTCTGGCCTCCAGCCACCTGACAATTATCACCAAGTCTCAGGGCACACCTTGTAGACACCCCCATGTGGGGGCGATGGCTTAATTGGATGGCATAAACAACACCTTATAACCAGGAAACACTCATTAAGCATCTCATCTCCCAGAATTTCACAATCCTCTCTCATTTTCCCATGTTCATTGGCACCACAAAGAGGTGTTTTTTCTTGCTTTGTTTTGTTTTGCTTTTGTATGATATTTGCTGAAGTTTTTCCTTGCTCTGGGGTGGTTGTCAGCATTAAGGAGAAAGTGGAATCAACATTGCTTGAATGTTTTCACCCTGCAATTGAGACTGGATCGTGGATAGCGAATGTTCTCAGAGCTATGTTTTTATTATTTTACTTTGATAAGCAGGAACAGCTGCATACAATTTCTCCGCTAGCTTCTGGGAAATATCTCTACTGTGCATTCTCTTTAGATGCTACAATGTGAGGGTTTGAGGTTGAAGTATAAGAACTTTGATGGGGGTTTTCAAGATGGCAGTTATTTCAAATTTCACTTGAAACCCCTGGCACACAGATTTGCACAAATGGCACTTCTTGTGTAGACTAAAATCAAATAAATGGCCTGACAGTGGAGGGAGACAAAGGCACCTTGGGCTTCTGGCTCCCCACGTTCTTCTGCCCTCTCTCTGATTCACAAAATGACCTGGGAGGGACTTTGAGGATATGGTCATATTTTTAACAAATTAGGGAAGTTAAGTTTCTACGAAGCACTTTCTATGTGTAGAACACAGACCTAGATGTTGTGAGGATAAAGAAACTTTATATAGGTCTTATTGCTAAAGAAATTCATAATCTAGTTGGAGAATTAGTGTCAGGTCTAACTTAAATACCTGTGAGTTTGCATCCAACATGTGATGGTGATTTGCGAGACCAGGAAAGGACTCCAAATATTCCACCTATACCAAGGTTAAAGCCAGCTCCAATTTCATCCTAACCCAACCTCAGCCTCAAACCTAACCTTTCCAAAAACAACAGTAGATCTCTTACACTGAGTACCTGGAACATGCTTGGCATTGTGATATGTTCTTAATAGATGTGATGTTATTTCGTTCTGAACTGTATTTGGCTTTGAGCCTGCTTTAGCTTTTCTGCCAGTTCAAGTGCCAGGCAACCTCTTGTATAGGCTTGGGTTGAGCTGGATGGCCACTCAAGGCACTAAACTGCTGCCCCAGATTTGCAACTGCATGTTCCCAAAGCCACCCAGAGAGCTGTCATCCAAGGCGTCTACATGTTTTGGAAATTTGGTAAGGCTGGGAACAAAAGGAACCTGAAGTAACATCCTAGGATATTAGGATGAGGGTGTCCCCTTCCCTCAGTCCCCAAAGGGCTCCTATCACCCTGATGAATTGTAAAGAGTAGAAAAGTTCTCTAATAATAGTCTCAACATGTTTCTTCTGTGTCTGCAGCTTATTTACCAGAAAGGCTTCAGGATTCCACTGTCTTTAAGGTCTCTTAGATTGTGGGCTCTGTGTGGGTGAGAAAGAGACAGAATTCTCTCAAGACTTGACTTGGATTTTGAATTCTGGATTTCTATCTGTACAGCTACAAAGAACTACCTGACTGCCCCCCACCTCTGAAGTGTCAGCACAAGTTCAGAATGATAACTCTCCAAATACCGTTAAGTCAAGACTACTGGTGTGTTCATTGAACCTGGCTTATCCCAAACCACAGATTGTTTCAGGAACAGAATTTGTGAAGTGTGCTCAGAATTATTTTTTTATTGGGGAAGGAAAAGCTCTATAAATTTGTGCCAAAGTAGATCATATAGCTACTTTTGAAACTCTTCCTTTTGTTCTTGTTATTCCTACTAAAATATGGGGAGATATCCTAAGGATTCATCTGTGTGACATGGAAGAAGCACCCCCAAAGCTGTACTTTTAAAAGTCTTAATAGATTCCAAAGATTAGTTGAATGTTATATGCCACTTTTCATACATTTCTTTGCTTTCTTAGACAACCCTGAAAGACCAACATTAATAATTCCACTTCAGTAGAGTAACTGAGGCTCAGATGAGTTAAACAACATGGCCAACTCCATACATCAGCCTCTTGTGCTCCTTCCACTAACACTTTGCTCCTTTTAAAGTTGTTTTCAACAAATCTCAGAAATCTTAGACATTGTGAAAATATATGAAAAGAAAAGTAATTTTATTTAAAAACTTCTCCAGCTTTATTGAGACAAAACTGACATATAACACTGTGTAAGTTTAAGGTGTACAATGTGTTGATTTGGTAACATGTATATTGCAGTATGATTATCACGGTAACCATTCATGTCCATCACGTCTCAAAACTACCGTTTCTTTTTTGTGGTGAGAACATTCAAGACCTACTCTTTTAGCAACTTTCAAGTATATAATACAGTACTGTTAACTATAATTGCAATGCTGTGCCTTACATCCCCAGAGCTTATTCATCTTCTAACTGGAAATTTGTCCTCTTTACCAATATTTCCCCATTTCCCTCATCCCTCAGGCCCTGGTAACCACCATTCTACTCCCTGTTTCTGTGAGTTTGGCTTTTTTAGATTCCACATATAAGTGCTATTTTACAGTATTTGTCCCTGTCTGATTTACTTCATTTAGCATAATGCCCTCAAGGTCGATCCATGTTGTCACAAAAGGCAGGATGTCATTCTTATAGCTGAATATCCCATATATATTATATATCACATCTTCTTTATCCATTCATCTATTGATGGACACTTAGGTTGCTTCCATATCTTGGCCATTATACATACTACTGCTAGGAACATTGGAGTGTGTATATTTTTTCAAATTAGTGTTTTTGTTTTCTTTGGATAAATACCCAGAAATGGAATTGCTGGGTTGTATGGTAGTTCTAGTTTCAGTTTTTTGAGGAAACTCCAATTGGCTGCACCAATTTACATTCTCACCAACAGTGCACAAGTTTCCAAAAGAAAAATCATTACAGCCTTAAAATAGGTGTCTCTTTTCTCATGTCCTGTTTCTCATCAGCACCACTAAGGGAGATGGTATAAAAGTCCCAAGAAGAATATTGGAGAATGTGTTCAAGACAACTGGGGCACAACACTAATTTGCATCTGCTATAATGCATCAATAGAAATGCAGAAGAAATCTGATATGGATGTTAAAATGAATATTGCTGAAGGAAGAAGACTCTTGGCTTCTTGGTGGAACCATGAGAAGAGTCCAAAAGTTTAGCTAAGTCTTGGTGCCACAATCAGTCCCATCATTTGGCAAAGAGTCAATGACTAGAGTTGATTAGTTGCAGCTAACCAGTGGAGTGCTGGTAAAGTAGGGGTGGGGCTCTGGGAAACCGGATTTGTGGCATTTGTCAAAAAAAGCAATCTAAAAAAGAATGGATATATGTATATGTATAACTGATTCGCTTTGCTGTACAGCAGAAACTAACAAAACATTGTAAATCAACTATACTGCAATAAAAATTAAAAAAAAAAAAACCAATGGTTTAACAATGGTCTCACAAATTCCTGAAAATTTAACAACTTGTTCTCGTAAGCCACTATGATCTGGCTCTGACATGCTACCACAATTCTTCTCTGAGAACCGATGGCCCCAGGCAGCTTCTGGTAAAATACATCCAGAATTTACTTGCCCAGGATTTCCCAGGTTGACACTCATCATGAGAGTGATGCTGGTTCCATTCATGACATTTCCTGCTACAGTGGCTGGTGATTAAGGAAATCCCCTTTCAAAAAAATCTTTCAAGCAGGTAGAACTTTGTTTTGAGGAAAACAAGACAGTGAAAAATGTTTGTAAACACCAAAGATGCCAATTTATCAGGGAGATCTCAGATGAAAAACCCATTAGAAATAAAGCCCAAATTCATACTACTCAGTAGCAAAACCCCCCAAGTAACCCAATTTAAAAAGGGACAAATGGCCTGAATAGACATTTTTCTCAAAAACAGCATACAAGAGGCCAACAGGTACTCAATATCACTAATCAGGGCAATAGAAATCAAAACCACAAGGAGATATCACCTCACACCTGTTAGGATGGCTATTATCAAAAAAATAAGAAATAATAAGTATTGACAAGGATGTGGAGAAAAGTGAACCCTTGTGCACTGTTGGTGGGAATGTAAATTGGTGCAGCCACTATGGAAAAGAGTATGGGGGTTCTCACTACAGAGATCCAGGGCTGCAGGAGAACTCAAGCCAGGCAGAGCCTTAAGGGGCTGAATTCCCTCTCTAGGAAGAAAGGAGTGCACAGAACAGCTCGGGGTCAGGAGCTGGGTTCCCATCCCAACTGCCACTCTGTAGCTGTGTGAACGTCAGACAGCTTATTGACCTCTTTAATCTCTGGTTCTCATCTGTAAAATGTGGATAACATTCCCAACTTCATGATAACGTTATGGGACTTACACGTAAATAGCTTTGAAAGTATGCAAGTAACATATATAAAAACATATTTATCTAGGAATATCTCTAAGTGTCAGATATATAGTAAGCCCTCTGCAGTGTGGTCCAGAGACTGTGCTCCTGGGAAGGCCTCCCACTCGCCCCCAGGTCTCCCTGGAGCCCAGCCTTTGCCCTCTGTGCAAGGGTGGGGAAAGAGTGTTTCAGTGCAGGCTCTGCTCTGGCAAGAGCCCAGCACCCAGCAGGCTGAGCCAGAGCCCTCTAGCCAGGTGCGTCCGGCCTGAGTCACCACGCCGGGCCAGGTGAAGCTCTGGGGTGGCACCTGCCCGGGGTTGGCAAGACTTCTGAGAGCACTGCCTAATCCCCAGTAATCATAATGACAACAATAGTGGCGATAATGCAGGACTTTCTGTGCACAAAGTGTGGTTCAATCCCCAAAGGTCCAGGAACTCTACGAAAGGTCCTGATAAGTATTATTATCTCTTGGGAGGGCAGCAGGTTTCCCCTGCGGGCAAATTCTGTGTGGGGAAGTAACGAGCCTGAGACATCAGGAGAGCAGGTAATAATGACAATGCTAATGCCTGTCGCCAGGAAAAAAGACAGGCAGAAAGCCACGTGTGGAGAATCAGGGCTGGTTCAGGGAGGACTCGTCTTTCCTATTTCTCTTTGGAGGTGAATTATCAGCAACAAATGACAGAACACAAGCTCAGGTTTTAAGGTAAAGAGGGGGACACTGTGTGGGGGGCTGTTTGCCCTGCATGTGTGGTCTGCAGCTGGCACACTGGAGGGTCTTCGGGGCTGGCAGGTAATGGTAGTGAATGAAAACGGTCAAGTGGAAGGCAAGCATATTTCAACTGGAATGAGATCAAGATGACCATGGCCATTGATGCTTGGCTTCTGTACTGGGGGAGGATAAGGAGGGGTGGGGACTGCGGCAAAGTGAAGGGAAAAGAGCATGCTCCTACGAAACGGGGCATCTCTGCTCAGATCCAACCAAAGCTGGCCCCATGTTGCCACATCTTCCAGTTTTGGAGGGAAGCAGGAAATCTAATTTTTTTTCTTTTTTTAAAAAAATTTATTTTATTGAAGTAGAGTTGGTTTACAATGTTGTGTTAATTTCAGGTGTACAGCAAAGTGATTCAGTTATACATATATGTACATTCTTTTTCATATTCTTCTCTGTTATGGTTCATCACAGGATATTGAATATAGTTCCCTGTGCTATAAGTAGGACCTTGTTGTTTATCCATTCTCTATGTAATAGTTTGCATCTGCTAATCCCAAACTCCCAATCCACCCCTCTTCCTCCCCAACTCCCCCTTGGCAACCACAAGTCTGTTCTCTATGTCTGTGAGTCTGTTTCTGTTTTGTAGATAGGTTCATTTGTGTCATATTTTAGATTCCACATATAAGTGATATCATGTGGTATTTGTCTTTTTTTTGTCTGACTGACTTCACTCAGTATGACAATCTCTAGGTCCACCCATGTTGCTGCAAATGGCATTATTTCATTCTTTTTTATGGCTGAGTAATATTCCATGGTATATATGTGCCACATCTTCTTTATCCATTCATCTGTCAATGGACATTTAGGTCGTGGAAATCTAAATTTTTGTGAAAGATACCTTTAATTTGAAATATTGGTAACTGATGTGAACATTTTCAAATGCCATTGGCCTATGGCCTGCCTGGTTAGGGTCTCTCTTGGAAGATAATCCTTCAGTTATTTCAAATTTTTAAGAAGTTGAGCCTCATTATACACATGGAGTTGGATGAGACAGAGCTGGCCCGCTGTGCACTTCCCACCCCAATCTGCATCCCCAAGGTTATAAAGGAAGCCAGTGGGAAGGAGGAGGATTCAAGGCTCATTTGGAGTGGGGCTGGATGGGGCTACCCAGCTATGGTCAGGTGAGAGCAAGAAAAAGGAAGGTGGTAGAAGGAGGGCTGCTGAGGGTGAGATGCCTCAGGGCAGCTGGAGATAAAGAGCAACTAGGACAAAACGTTGTCGTTTTTAGCTTCCCCCTCCCTTTCTTTCTCTTTACAACCCTACCATTCATTCTTTCTCCCAGCCCTTCTTTCCTTCCTTCCTTCCTTCCTCCCTTCCTTCCACAAATTCTCTGCCCACTTATGTTGTGTCAAGAGCTTTCCTAGGCTATGGGAATAGTCTAGGCCTAAAAATTATGTTTCTAACTTTTTTTTTAACCATAACATATGAAAACAGCTATATAGATTTTTACCAAATTTGGAATTTGGTCTGACAAGGTTGGACATTGTACAAGCTGGCTGTGTAAGCTGTTCTTTGAGGGAATCACTTCAGCGAGACACAGCCAACCTCCAGAGCAGCAGACATTGAAGTATAGCGAGAGGCCTGATGGTTGTGAGTGACATGAGACCCAGCAGATGCCTGAGATGTTGTGGGCAGAGGCTACAAACAGTAGATTCAAATCTGAGCCTTGAATTGAAAGTCACTAGGGAAAGAGCTGTTTCTGACAAGGTCAACTCCATAGAGGTGCTGCTGGGTAAGTAGCAACAACAGGTGTTCATTTAATGATGCTGCTGACCTCTAGCGACATTGTGGAGGCTGTGAGTGGTGAATGGGTCAGCTCATCTTCTCAATCTCCAAGTGTGGACCATAGACCTGCAGCACCAGCATCACCTGGGAGCATCTTAGAAATGCAGACTCTTGACTCTAGCATGGATCTACTGTCTTTTAACCATATGTCCACATGTGCACATTACCACTGGAGAAGCACAGTGGGTATATGTATATGTATAACTGAATCACTTTGCTGTACAGCAGAAACAAACACAACATTGTTAATCAACTATACTTCAATTAAAAAAAAGAATTGGAGAAGCATTGCTCTAAAGCAGGAGTTCTTAACCTTGGATTCATCTGTGGAAACTGGAAAAAAATACCAACATGCTTGGGCCACCACAACCCCACCCTCCTTCCCCCACCACCAAGAGGCTCTGATTTACTCATTCTCGGGGAGTGGTCTGGGCAACAGAAAATTCTGAATCTTTCCTCCCGTGTTTCTCATATGCAGCCAGGTTTGAGAACTACTGCTTGTTAGAAATGAAAATTCTTGGGCCCTACCTCAAACCTAATGAATCAGAATCTGTGTTCTCACAAGCCTTGGAGGGCTGATTCTGAGGCATGCTTAAGTCTGAGAACCACAATCTATGGTGGAGACAGACAGGAGAGACAAGCTTGTGTGCATTCATCTATGTGGAGATGAGAGACCAGACAGGGATTCTCTTGTGGGAGACATCCAGCCTGGTGCAGAGGAGGACAAGAAAGGCCTTCTGTAGCCAGGTGACATCTAGAGAGAGAGTGGGACCCAGCCAGGTAAAGAGACAGGAAAGAAAAGAACATTCCAGAGAAAGGAACAGTGCGTGCAATGGCCCTGAGGTAAGAGAGCGTGCAGCTTATCTGAGCTCCTGAAAATGGTTCGGTTTGGCTGGAGATGATGGTGCTGAGGGGTGAAACTAAGCTATAAGCAGGAGATGGATAATGAAGGACCTTGTGTGTTGTGCTAAGGAACTTCTTCTCTATCTTCAGGTGGGTTTTTGGTGGGAGAGTATTAGAGAGATCACTTTGGTTGCCATGTGGAGAAAGGTTTTGGGGAGGGAGGGGACACTGGTGGGGTCAGCGGGCCAATTGGAAGATGGTCACAGCAGTTCAGACAGGGGATGCACATATTATCAATCAGCCAGTTTTTCCTGAGAAACTACTATACTAATAATTGTATGGGACACAGTAGACAGTTTTTGCCCTCAAGGGCCTTTGTTGGATTGTCGAGACAAATAGATCATCCTATTCAATCAGTTGATTCAACATAGCTTAAAATATCCATAAACCCTGCACTACAGAGAGGCAATGTTCATAGCAGCACTATTTACAATAGCCAAGACATGGAAGCAACCTAACTGTCCATCAACAGATGAATAGATAAAGAAGATGTGGTATATATATACAATGGACTGTTACTCAGCCATAAAAAAGAATGAAATAATGCCATTTGCAGCAACATGGATGGACCTAGAGATGATCATACTAAGTGAAGTAAGTCAGACAGAGAAGACAAATATCATATGATATCACTTAAGTATGGAATCTAAAAAAGTGATACAAATGAACTAATCGACAAAACAGAAAGAGACTCACAGACACAATAACAAACAAACTTATGGTTACCAAAGGGGAAAGGGAGAGGGATAAATTAGGATTTGGGGATTAACAGATACACACTACTATATATAAAACAGATAAACAACAGGGACCTACTGTATAGCACAGGGAACTATATTCAATACCTTATAATGATCTATAATGGGAAAGAATATGAAAAAAATATTCATAAACCCTGCACTGCAGAGGGGCAATGTCCCAAGGGACAGGGACATGCAGTGATCAGTAAAGCATGGTTGCTGCCATCAAGGAGCTTATAGTCTCCTGGGGGAGGCAGATGGCCAAACACCATGTATGGTACAGAGTACAGATACTGTTGTGGACAAGTAAATCAACTGGCCCGCACTGGCCATGTCCTCTTATTGTAATACGCACCATGCCCCTGATTTATCCAGCCTCCTCTCTCGTGCTTGGCTCATCTGGGCCAATAACAGTCTTGTGTGGCAGTAGTATCTTCATTCCCCTTTCATAGATAAGAAAACTGAGGTGCAAGTATATCTATATCTTTATCTATATCTGAATCACTTTGCTGTACACCTGAAACTAACACACCATTGTAAATCAACTATACTTCAATTAAAAAAAAAAGAGTGCAGCATTAGTATTTTGAAAAAACAGAACATTTAAAAAGAAAAAAAAAAGAAAGAAAACTGAGATGCAGAGAGGTTATGTCATTTGCTCTGGATCACAGGACCAGCAAAGGAGTAGGAATAAGATGCGTTACCCCAGATGCTCTGGCCTCATCATCCTGTATTCTGATGATTATAATGACGTTTCCCAAACTTCAGTCATCCTTTCTGATTTTTACCACAGTTGTGCAAGGCTGCATGATTATTTACTTTGTATTTTACATTAAACTGACTTGTTTTTTCATGTTAAATAATTTATTCTAGAAAGAAGGTCATATGAATATAGTGAATAGAAAGTCGGCATCACTTGCTACAAATAGGAAATAAGTGTAACATTAAGTATGTCAGACACAAACCAACGGTATTAAAAATCAAGTTGCATATGGTAGCCTGGCCCAGACTCTGAGCCTGAGGTCTGCTCTCTCTTTGTGAAAAAAGGAAACGTGCAAATGTTAAGAGGTGTTAAAGATGTGGTAGCACCAACCTGACACTTAGCTTTGATTCATCACAAGGCTCTAAAGATAATTGAGCCTCTTGGGAATAACTTTCTCTCTATGAGATTTAATCTTATTTAATGGTATCCGTCTACTACCCCAAATCATTGCACATCATCCACGGGGCAGACACTGTGAAGTGTCCCATTCTCCCATTCTCCCTTTTTATAAAGATGACTGTCCTCCTCTGTCACAAGTCCCCACCCCACAGGGTCACCAGGGACACTCGTTCTAGGAGGGCAGAGAAGAGTGAAACTTTGGGACAGTGTCATAAGATGTAGAGGCAGCTGCTGGGGTTTCAGTCTTGGGGACTATGATTGTGATAAACAGTGATGATCCTCATGTGGTAACTGGCAAAGATTAGATCTTGCTTTGCCCTTAGCACCTGTTTTTCTTTTCATTTTTTCTCCTTTGTGGGACCACTTTAGCTTTGGTCTTACATTTCTGTCTCTCAGGATTCATGAACCCTCCCTCGTTTTGTTAACGATGTTTAATAATATTTTTATATTATTACACAACGTGATAACTTTCAGGATGTAGAGAGAAAGAAAGAGACTTTGAAGTTGCCTCAAAATCTGGGAGCCTGAGGGACTGAGACCACGGAGCAGAAGCTGGGTGAGAGGGGAGGTTATTGGCTTGGTTTGCCTGTCCATGGGGGCATCTGGATACTGGAGCACTGGCCATAAATGTGGGAGGACCAAAGGCTGAGGCTGGAGAGAGGTCCTGAGGCAGGATTTAGAGCCGTGTGAAACGCCTGAGTGTAAATCCCACTCCAAATGAGGGACTGGGGAGGCGTCCACACTGCACTTAGAGCCCACAAGCCTGTGGGGATTCCTAGCCCTTTGAGAATGAGCCTCCAGCTTGACCATTCTCCCTGACTTGAGAAGGTACAAGAGAAGGGACTTGTCTTAGGAATAATACCTCCCGAGTGATGTATCTGTTGACCTAGCTCTGTATATACCTAATTTGTACATCAGCGGGGACATTGCTTGAGTCAAACGACTTATATGTGAACTACTCTACTTTAATGATCATGATTACCATGATTTATCATATACTTTTTAGCATTCTGGTAAAAGAAAACCTTTCAAAATTCAGGAGATTATCACCTGAGTCTGCTAGGCAAATGATTTATTTCTGTCAATATTCCAGGGAGAGGGGAACATTTTGTTTATGTGACACATGCTCGGGATTTACAAAGAGCAAGAAACCCCCCATAAAACATATCTAAACACACGCAACTCCACATGAAAGATTAAAGGAAAAAGAAGAAAATGATTGTTTAGACAAAGTCTTGAATTTCTCTGGATTTTAGTATAGTGGCTTTCCATGTAGTATAGTCTACCCTTCAGAGGTTGGGTTTGAACAAAATAAAAAGGCCTCTAGAAACTTTTTAAAAAACAGCTTTAGGGACTTCTCTGGCAGTCCAGTGGTTAAGATTCCAAGTTCCACTGCAGAGGGTGCAGGTTTGATCTAAGAACTAATATCCTGCAGGCTGTGTGGTGCGGCCGAAAAAAAAACCACACACACACAAAATTCCCCCCCAAAAAAAGCCCCCCAAAACAGCTTTAAAAATCCCATTGAAAAATAGAAGACAGAAATTCTTAGAAAAGCACAACCTTCTGAGACTGAACCAGGAAGAAATAGAAAATATAAACAGACCAATCACAAGCACTGAAATTGAAACTGTGATTAAAAATCTTCCAACAAGCAACCACATAGCATAGGGAGATCATCTCTGTGCTTTGTGACCACCTAGAGGGGTGGGATAGGGAGGGTGGGAGGGAGGGAGATGCAAGAGGGAAGAGATATGGGAACATATGTATATGTATAACTGATTCATTTTGTTATAAAGCAGAAACTAACACACCACTGTGAAGCAATTATACTCCAATAAAGACGTTAAAAAAAAAAAAAAAAACTTCCAACAAAGAAAAGCCCAGGACCAGAGGGCTTCACAGGTGAATTCTATCAAACATTTAGAGAAGAGCTAACACCTATCCTTCGCAAACTCTTCCAAAATATAACAGAGGAGGAACACTCCTAAACTCATTCTACGAGGCCACCATCACCCTGATACCAAAATCAGACAAAGATGTCACAAAGAAAGAAATATACAGACCAATATCACAGACAAACATAGATGCAAAAATCCTCAACAAAATACTAGCAAACAGAATCCAACAACACATTAAAAGGATCATACACCATGATCAAGTGGGGTTTATCCCAGGAATGCAAGTATTTTTCAATATACGCAAATCAATCAATGTGTTACATCATATTAACAAATTGAAGGATCAATAGATGCAGAAAAAGCTTTTGACAAAATTCAACACCCATTTATGATAAAAACCCTCCAGAAAGTAGGCATACAGGGAACTTACCTCAACATAATAGAGGCCATATATGACAAACCCACAGCCAACATCATTCTCAATGGTGAAAAACTGAAACCATTTCCACTAAGATCAGGAAGACGACAAGGTTGCCCACTCTCACCACTATTACTCAACATAGTTTTGGAAGTTTTAGCCACAGCAATCAGAGACGAAAAAGAAATAACAGGAATCCAAATCAAAAAAGAAGAAATAAAGCTGTCACTGTTTGCAGATGACATGATACTATACATAGAGAAACCTAAAGACTCTACCAGAAAACTACTAGAGCTAATCAATGAATTTGGTAAAGTAGCAGGATGCAAAATTAATGCACAGAAATCTCTTGCATTCCTATACACTAATGATGAAATTAAAGTGAAATTAAAAGTGAAATTAAAGTGAAAGTGAAATTAAAGAAACACTCCCATTTGCCATTGCAACATAAAGAATAAAATACCTAGAAATAAACCTACCTAAGGAGAGAAAAGAACTGTATGCAGAAAACTATAAGACACTGATGAAAGAAATTAAGGATGATACAAACAGATGGAGAGATATACCATGTTCTCAGATTGGAAGAATCAACATTGTGAAAATGACTGTACTACCCAAAGCAATCTACAGAATCAATGCAATCGCTATCAAACTACCAATGGCATTTTTCACAGAACTAGAACAAAACATTTCACAATTTGTATGGAAACACAAAAGACCCCGAATAGCCAAAGCAATCTTGAGAAAGAAAAATGGAGCTGGAGGAATTAGACTCCCTGACTTCAGACTATACTACAAAGCTACAGTAATCAAGACAGTATTGTAATGGCACAAAGAGAGAAATATAGATCAATGGAACAGGATAGAAAGCCCAGAGATAAACCCATGCAAATATGGTCACCTTATCTTTGATAAAGGAGGCAAGAATATACAATGGAGAAAAGACAGCCTCTTCAATAAGTGGTGCTTGGAAAACTGGACAGCTACATGGAAAAGAATGAAATTAGAATACTCCCTAACAGCATACACAAAAATAAACTCAAAATGGATTAAAGACCTAAATGTAAGGCCAGACACTATCAAACTCCTAGAGAAAAACACAGGCAGAACACTCTATGACATAAATCACAGCAAGATTCTTTTTGACCCACCTCCTAGAGAAATGGAAATAAAAACAAAAATAAACAAATGGGACCTAATGAAACTTAAATACTTTTGCACAACAAAGGAAACCATAAACAAGATGAAAAGACAACCCTCGGAATGGGAGAAAATATTTGCAAATGAAGCAACTGACAAAGGATTAATCTCTAAAAGTTACAAGCAGCTCATGCAGCTCAACATTAAATAAATAAACAACCCAATCCAAAAATGGGCAGAAGACCTAAATAGACATTTCTCCAAAGAAGATATACAGATTGCCAACAAACACATGAAAGGATGCTCAACATCACTAATCATTAGAGAAATGTAAATCAAAACTACAATGAGGTATCACCTCACACCAGTCAGAATGACCATCATCAAAAAATCTACAAAGAAAAAATGCTGGAGAGGGTGTGGAGAAAAGGGAACCCTCTTGCACTGTTGGTGGGAATGTAAATTGATACAACCACTCTGGAGAACAGTATGGAGGTTCCTTAATAAACTAAAAATAGAACTACCATATGACCCAGCAATCCCACTACTAGGCATATACCCTGAGAAAACCATAATTCAAAAAGAGTCATGTACCACAATGTTCATTGCAGCACTATTTACAATAACCAGGACACAGAAGCAACCGAAGTATCCATCGACAGCTGAATGGATAAAGAAGATGTGGCACATATATACAATGGAATATTTCTCAGCCATAAAAAGAAATGAAATAGAGTTATTTGTAGTGAAGTGGATGGACCTAGAGACTGTCATTCAGAGTGAAGTAAGTCAGAAAGAGACAAAGAAATAACGTATGCTAACACATATATATGGAATCCAAAAAAAAAAAAAAAAGGTTATGAAAAACCTAGGGGCAGGATAGGAATTAAGATGCGGACATAGAGAATGGACTTGAGGACATGGGGAGGGGGAAGGGTAAGCTGGGACGAAGTGAGAGAGTGGCATGGATTTATATACACTACCAAATGTAAAATAGATAGCTAATGGGAAGCAGCAGCATAGCACAGGGAGATCAGCTCAGTGCTTTGTGACCACCTAGAGGGGTGGGATAGGGAGGTGGGAGGGAGACACAAAAGGGAGGAGATATGGGGATATATGTATTTGTATAGCTGATTCATTTTGTTATAAAGCAGAAACTAAGACACCATTGTAAAACAATTACACTCCAATAAGGATGTTAAAAAAAACCCGAGAAGACAGAAAACCTGATTTTTTTTCTAAAATATCTTTCTAGAAAATATGTATTTATTTATTCCAGGTACTAAAGACACTGGGTATACATAAATGATAAGACGTAACCATGACTCTCAGGACATTTACAATCCCCCAAGGGAAACAGACATAAAATGATGATAAAAGTAGCCTAGAGGATTTGAAAAGTGGCAGGTGAACCCAGGGGCTAGAGAATTCATTTTATATCAGCTGGCAGAGGAAAAGACTATGGAGGAGGTGGCACTGGAGTTCGTTCTCGCTGGGTACATAGGGTTTTGCAAGGAGTGGGGAATGGAGAGTATAGGCAGAGGGAAGAGTGGGAGCAAAGACAGAGAAACAGGAACATGCAGAATGTGCTTGGTGGAATGGAAGTGAGGACAGGAGCATCGTGCCTGTTTGAGGGAAAATGAGGGAGTATAGGGGTGGAAAGGTGAGTCGGAGCCCAATTGTGAAGGTCTCTGAATGGTGCTTGGATTTCCTTGAACTAGTAGTGGGCAACCATCATGGATGCTTAAGCCGGATGTTGACGATGATGGGATATTTTGATTTAGAAAGCTAGGAATGGAGATTACGCAAGAGGCTTTTTACGTTGGCCCGGTTAAAATTATCCTTCATGTATCGGATACCAACTCTGTTCTCTCTCTTTTTTTCTTCTAATAACTATACTGAAATAAAGGATTTTTAATTTGGAGAGACCGAATGTATTTGTCACACAAACAACTCAGGTTGTTCCAGTGAGTGAAGTCCTGAAACACAGCCAAAGGGATGAGAAAGGGCTGTCTTCATTTTGGATTTCTGGTTTGTATTTTTTTAGTATGTGGGACATTACTGAGATGGAAGGAGGGGAAAGAGGAAGAGGGAAGAAAACCATGTGCCATACTTTGCCTTTTCCTCCAAGAAGACAGTTTTTTTTTTTTTCTTTTTGTGAGGCTCTTCAGATCAAGTTAAGCAGTAAAAATAATCTGATTGAGTTGGACTGGACTGGAGATGGATTCTTCTCTTAGTACAATGATGTGGTGTAATCTGTGTTTCCAATTATACCATTCCTCCTTCCAAGAGGAACACTGAGCTTGTAAACAGATTCTCAGTCAGGCTCGGAAAGAAGCGTGGCTGCTGTTATTAAAGAGGGGGAAGAGATGCTGTCATAATGTGCATGACGCCCAGCGCCTTGAAAGATATTGCCTTCCTGCTTTGAGGAGTGGAGGGAAGGCAGAGGGACCGGTGGATAGACCAATCGTTGAGGGAAATTTTACTGTAAAGTATAAGACCATGGTGATGGCTGCTTTTTGAGACTTGACTTTAGCTCAGGTCACTGAAGGATCTGCAGACGTGGCGGGTGATGGCGGTGACAGTGGTTCTAACTTGGCCAGCATCATCGCAAGAGCCCGCTGCCTAAAGGAAGCTCGGCTGTCTTTCTACGTGATCAGAGCAAGTTGTGGAACCTTCTTGTCCAATCTTTCCCGACACTGTCCTCCATCCCCACCCACTTAGAATACCTTCCTCCTTCTGAATCACAAATGAGAAACATAGTTTGCAGTTTTCAGTCGCAAACTTTTAATTTTCGGATCTGATTTTGGATAAGTCATGAGAAAAACAAGTTGTAAGGCTTTGTCTTCCCTTCATTTTTTTTTTTTTTCTCTTTTCAAATTCTCTGTAGTATCTTTCTTTCTATCCAAGCTCCCTGGGGAGGTGCGTTGACACTGGGAAACACGTTTTCCCTTACGTTGGGGTGGGGTGGGGGGGGGGGTGGGGAGGGCAGGATATTCCATTGTCGTTAAAAAAATAATGATCTGCAGCTGATTTAAGAACTGAGCAAGCCTTACACTTTGAGTCTTTTAAGTGGGTAATTCCTTTAACTGGGAAATTCTTCTAAGCGGGTAATCTCTTTAAGCAGGACCCTTCACAGCCCTGTAAAACGGAAGACCATCTAGGAACTCTTGAACTGTTTCAAATTGTTTTCAAATGGGTCTGAATGCTGCTGAGAAATGCATAATTTACGACCTTAACACTTGATTAGGTGGTAAACGACTGTCAGGAGAGATGTCCTTGGTAATCTAGTCATCATCCAGACTCTAATTATCACTTCGCAGGGGAAGGAAGGCTGGGTAATTGAGAACCAAAACTCTTAAAGGGCTTGGAGTGGCCATTTTCCTATGCAGTTAAACAAATTATTTCTCTACCTAGAAGGTGTTTAATTGGTACCAATTGAGGAGGAGGAAATGGTGCTGTGACTTGCAGGAGTGAGTGAGTCAGGGGGCTTCAGCCAAGGAAACAGAAAGTTGCATTGATTACTAAGAGGTCTCTCCCACTTAAAAAATGCACTTAGACTGGGACTGACACATACACACTACTACATATAAAATAGATAGCTAATAAGGACCTACTGTCTAGCACAGGGAACTCTACTCAACACTCTGTAATGACCTATATGGGAAAATAATCTAAAAAAGTGGGGATATGTATATGTATAACTGATTCACTTTGCTGTACACCTGAAACTAACATAACATTGTAAATCAACTATACTCCAATAAAACTGTTTAAAAATGAGACAAAAAATAAAATAAAATATATGTTAGGAAGGAAGAGAAGAGAAAAGAGGAGGCAGCCGAGATGACAGAATGTAATTAAGAGCTGATAGCCATACCTCTCCCCTGTCTGTCATTACTAAGGATTTTTCTCAGATGAGACCCAATTTCACCTAGTGTTAGTTCCCATTGATCACTATAAATTATTTAAGCTGCAAATGCTCTGCCATCCATTAAAACAAGAATGGAGAGAATTGGCCAAAGTCTGCCTGAGGCAAGGGTCCTACTCTCCTGAATTCAGTAGGAAATACGAGTGAGAGGAAACAGGTAAAGAGATTCCCATCTATAGCTTTTTCTCTGACCAGTCCTCTTCGTCCTCTCTACCCCCAATCTTCTGTGGAGCACTTTTATGTCCATAAATGTCCACACTAAGTGCTATGGATACAAAAATGGGAATGTCAGACATGACCCTCGGTCTTCAGCAGTATCCACCCTAGAAAGACACTGATGGATAGCGTTGGGGTTTAAAGGAAGCTGAGAATCAACACCTCATTCTTCTCCTTTCAAATGTGGGGTGAATTGATAGATACATTCTGGAGAGTGGGAAGTCAGAGTGCCTTGATTACTTATAAAGTTGATTGGAGAATGTGGGTTAGATCTGTGGCCAAGTGGGTTTGCCTATTGTAGACAAACAATGTCGCCTGCTATATGAGCAAACAAAGGATGTTGTGACCATCAAGCCATCAGGCACTGCAGCCGTCCCAGTGGTGCACCCTGAGGGGATTCAGGATGGAAAAGGATACTGGCCCTAGATAGTTGAGGTGTATATCAAAGGAATCATTTCATTAAGCCGCGGAGACTCTTGCATCTTCGCATACATAGAAAGGGGCTAAATTCATTAACTTGAGACTTTTTTTTTCTTTAATTAACAGTAATTGTTTGATGTTCCAACTACCTGGGTTTTGTTGCAAAAACTCCTATATATCCTGGCTCCTTCCTTATCTCTTTGGAGCAGTCGCTCAGAGGTATCTGAGAGGCTATCTCCTGTGCTTAAGTCCTCAGGAAGTCCACCAAATAAAACATAATTCTCATCTTTTAGGTTGTGTATTTTTTTCAGTGGAGACCATTTACCAGCTCTTACCTCTGGTAGCTGGCCCAGCTGGTCAACTGCAGGCG
This sequence comes from Balaenoptera musculus, assembly GCF_009873245.2. NCBI lineage: Eukaryota > Metazoa > Chordata > Mammalia > Artiodactyla > Balaenopteridae > Balaenoptera > Balaenoptera musculus. The sequence goes on along the minus strand of NC_045788.1, from coordinate 8,741,044 downwards.
TTCCCCATGATAAGGGTGTGGGGGGCAATGCCCATGGCAGAGAGCAGATCAGAATGCATGTGGCCTTCAGACAGGCTGGCTCCAAAAGAGCTTCTCCCTAAGACTCTGATCAGATCATCACAGCTGCCATCAGAGGAGTGAGCTGGAGGTGGAGCCCAGAGTGTCCCTCTAGCTCACGTCCTTCTACGTGGAAAAACAAGGGTCCTGTAACAGAGAGGCCTTGAAAGCGATATTAAGTGGAGACTGACCTGTGTTTGGTAAGTTACATGCTTAATTCGTTGGTTTTGTGGGTTTGAGGTTAGAAATGCAATTCTATGCAGTGTTCTGAAAACTAAAACTGGCCACATCCTGAAGAACTCAGAGGACTAAAAATGCACAGAACCACCACAATCTAGAATCACTATCTTATTATGCCTGGGATGCAGAAAACATGTCTCCTATCCCTGATTGGTAGGTGTCGGTTTGGCACAACAAATGTCTGGTGAGCAGGAAATGATGGCTGAATGTAAGCCTGTATCTTCCAGGTTCTTCTGAATTTATTTTTTTCTTGATAGCATCTTTTTTTTTTGCATGGATACAAATGCAATACATATTTATCATTGAATATTTAGAAAATACACAAAAGTATCAAGAAGAAAATAAAAGTCAACTTTGTCCCACCATTCAAGGATATCATTGCTACCATTCAGGTTTTGTTTTTTTAATTCTATGTATAAAGCGATGGATGTTAACTAAACATATTGTGGTAATCACTTTGCAATATATACATATATCAAGTCATTATGTTGAATACCTTAAATGTATACAATGCTATATGTCAATTAAATATATCCCAATAAAACTGGAAAAAATAAAATTCTTTATATATCCACATTTTGTGGGACTGTTTTCCCACAAAATTCCTCTTTTACTCTATATGGAGTTTGATATTCTGATTTCCCCTTATTATATCTTGAATGATTTTTCATGTCATCAAGCAGACTTAAAAGTAGGATTTCAGTAGCTGAAGAGCATTTTGTTTAACCTGCTGCTTGCTCTGGACATTTAGGTTATTTTCAACTTTCTTTTCTACGAAGACCTTTCTTATATGTAAATATTTATGTGCTTCTCTCAATACTTCTTACAGTAGAGTTTTTGGGAGAGTTTGAACATCTTAAAGCAGTGTCGTGCCGGTAAATGCTTAATAACTGGCTTGCAAAGGGGGACGAAAGACTTGATTTATAGTATTTGCCCATTTCTGGGGTATAAATACTCCCACCATAGTTGATTTCAAGCTACCAATGGTTTAACCCCTCCCTTAAAATTTTTTTGAAAAATTAACAAATTGGTGCTTGTGAACCAACACACCACTGCAAGGCTTTAAATACACATTTTGCTGTTTCTCTCCAGAAAGTTTATACCTAATAACATTCCTACTAGCAACATGCAGGATGGCCTGCTTAGATCCAGGTGGGCCAGCAGCTGAGGTGGAAGGTAAGTAAACCCAGATTTCCTTTACTCTGAAGAATCCAGTGCCACCTCTGATGACGTGTAGGAAAAATAACTTTTTCCCTAAAGGGCGATTCCACACGTATAAATGTTGTAAAAGGGGAAAAACTAAACTCAGAATTTGTTTTAGATTTTTATGTAAGACCAAGTCCAAATATTTGCTAACCAAAATAGTCTCTCTGTTACTTCTCTATCCTTCATATTGATGCAATGCTATTAAATATGACATTTCGTCATCTTGTATATGCAGAGAAATATGGCATCATGGAATAAAAAGGGACTTTGTAATATTGCTGGAGCATGGTACTTCTCAAAGAGCCAGAGCCCTGGCCCAGCTACTAACTAACTCTGTGACCGTAAGTAGACCCTCTGCATGTTCTGTTTATCCTCTCTATGAGAATGAACGTAAGCCTCAACGTGCAGACCTAATTCTGCCACCCCTCCATTCCATACATTCTTTGAATGAGTGCCCCTTATTGGCATCAGGATAAAGTATCAAATTCTTAATAAGATGTACTGTGTTACATGGTACAGCAGTCAAACTCTAAGGTGACCTCTTGTGCCATCCCCTCACCTTGAGTGTGAGTGAGCTTATGACTTGCTTTTACCCAATAGAATATGGCAAAGATGATGGGATGTTACTCCAGTGTTTATGTCATGTAATTTAGGACTCCATCTCTCTGGAATCATTCTTGTTCTCCTGCTGGCCTTGAAGGAATAAACAGCCATGTTGTGAATGTCTCTGGAAAGGCCCACATGTCAGGTAAATGCAGGAAACCTGTAGGAATTGAGGGCCTCAGTCCTATAACCGCAAGGAACTGAATTCTGCCAACAGCCTGAATGAGCTTGGGAACAGAACCTTCCCCAGTCCCCAGTCAGACCTCCAGATGAGAATGCAGCCTGGCCAACACCTTGGTTACAGCCTGGTGAGACCCTGAAGCAGAGAACCAGCTAAGCAGGCTTGGACTCCTGAGCCACAGAAATGTGAGATAATAAATATGTATTATTTTAAGCTGCTAAGTTTGGGGTGCTTTGTTGCACAGCAATGCAAAACTGGTTGCAATGTCTTCCACGATATTCTGATAGCACACCTTCTCTAGTGTGTTCTGGTGTTCTCCACCTGCCTCTTCTAGATCCATTCTTTATGCTCTTTCTTCTTTCCCTGTGCTCCAGGAGGCTGACTGGTAGGGACTGCATCTGCTGAGCTTCCTTGACCTCTGGCTTTTGACTGGCACTGAAACGAGGCTGGGAAGCGGGAGACAGGGAAGAAGATGAATCGAGGCTCCCTCCCTGTGAGGTTGTAGGTTGGAAATAACCTCATTTCTCTACGGCAAGCCACAGCTCTTGTCATGAGGGTTTCTCCTCTGGCTCCAGCTCTGTCTGGTTCCCTTACTGCTCCCTTCCTGTGCCCCTGAGTGTTACAGGGTACACTCTGCATTGTTGTTAGTCCTCCATATTCACCACCCTTTCCCTTGTTCACTTCCCTTAGCCCTGCCTAAATCTTTGTTAGCAGTCACGTCATTAAACTCTCCTAAATTACCCTGTTTAAGTGTATCACTGTTTCTTGTTGGGACTCTGATTGATACAAAGCATTATTTCAATTCCCTGCTCTTTTATACAAAGGGCTTCTCACACACTAGGGCAGCGGTCCCCAACCTTTTTGGCACCAGGGACTGGTTTCATGGAAGACAATTTTTCCATGGATGGGGTTGGGGGGGATGGTTCAGGTGCTAATGTGAGCGATGGGGGGGATGATTCAGGAGGTAATGCCAGCGATGGGGAGCAATGGGGAGCGGCACATGAAGCTTTGCTTGCTTGCCCGCCGCTCACCTCCTGCTGTGTGGCACAGTTCCTAATGGGCTGTGGACCGGTAGTGGTCCAGAGCCCAGGGGTTGGGGGTCCCTGCACTAGAGGACAGTTTCCCCAGCCTCTGGTCCCCATCTTTATCTAGCTCAGTAGTTTGCAAAATGTGGCCTCCAGAACTGCAGCATCAGCCTCAACCTGGGAATGTGTTAGAAATGCAAGTTCTCAGGCCATGGCCCAGATCTACTGAATCAGAAATGCTGTGACTGGGCCCAGCGGTCTGTATTTTAACAAGCCCTCCAGGTGATTCTGAGGCATGCGAAAGTTTGGGAACCACTGAGCTAGTTTGCTCTGTTATCTTCTACTTTAAGTCCCAACTTAAACTCTTAGACTTCATTTGTTCCCTCTGTTACATTTCCCACAGCACTCTCTGTCTCTGTACTTGTAGTAATCCTATCCTTATAGTTGCTTGTTCAAAGGTGGTCTCTCCCAGCATCCTATGAGTCCAGCATCTATTTCTGCTTTGTTCATGTTGGAATTATTCATGTTGTATCTGGTGCCTGACCTATAATGGACATGCAATAATTATGTCTCAAAACATTGATTCAGTGAACCATTTGGGCCTCAGTTTACTCATTCATGGAAAGAAGTTTGACTGGCTCATTCATTCAACAATCACCTTTGCTCAAGTAGCTTGGTTAAGTCATAGAGTTTGGTGCTGGGCAGAAGTTTTCACCCTTCTGGTTTGGAAAGATCTATATGGTATGGGTTAATTATTATCCTTTTCAACCATTTTTATCTAAGCTCAAAAGGTTGCAGAGTTGCAAAAATATGTTATATAACATAGTTTACTTTATAAATAGCTTAGATCATAGTTTGGATGAATTGCTTTCAAAGTCTATCTAAATAATCTGACCAAAGAACTTGTGTTCTATTGTTCAGATCAGACCTCTTTGTCAGCTTTAGAGTCATCTCTTATTGTTTTTAAACATATTCAGCCATCCATCCACTCAACATTTACACCTTGCAACAACTACTTACTCTGTGTCAGGACAAGTGCTTTGAACTTGGAATAGTAGCCATGGCAGGGACAATTAGTTAGGACTGTTGTTTTTTTAAAAAACCACAAAACTGTAGCCTGATCTCACGTTTTTAATGACAGCAGGGTCATAATCTAAGCTGAATTTGCTCGACTTGAAGTGACCTTGTTCCTGAAGGATCTCCTTGAACTTATGACACAGAGGAGGAGATGGGAGCCGTCGGAAGTTTGAGCAGAGGTATGACAGGAACAAACTTACATTTTAAAAGGATCACCCTGGCTACTCCGTGGTGTAGGGTGAGGCGGAACAAGGCAGAGGCAGAGAGATATGTTACGAGGCGATGGCAGTAATACAGGGAGAGATGACGTTGACCGGGATGAGAGTGGTAACACCGCAAACGGAGGTGTATTCAGCTTCTGGGTATATTTTGAAGGTAGAGCTGTTGGGCTTTGCTGACAGATGTGATCTGGGGTGAGAGAGATAGAAAGAAGTCAAGGTTTTTGGCCCATGTAACTGTTAGGATGGGGCTGCTGTTTAGTGAGATGGGGAAACTGTCAAAGACGAAGGCTCTGAGCAGGAGAATCAGGAGTACAGGTCGCATCTCCCGTAAATCATCTAGCTCTGATTGAGTAAATAATATCAAGTTTAACAAATATCTTGGGAATTTTACAAACTGTCTCAAATGTTGGCTTCATTATGACTGTGGATGGAGACAAAGAACATCCTATGATTTTATCCCTCATCAGTCTGTGATAACTGAGATAGATGTGCTTCAAGAAAGCAGGAGATCATCGCCCCATGTGGATTAGATTCTGAGCTGGTCCTCGGATCAGATCTATTCCTTGCCCTTTTCCGGGTCTGCTCTGCATCACAGAAGAGCTGATAATTGCAGGCTGTGTTCCTGGGGTCCATGATTAGGGGTCTTTGGCTGTGTTGGTAGCGGGAGGTGAGTGTGTGGAGGGGAGGGAGAAGCTGGGCTATTTCTCCTCCTCTCTGTCTGACTCATGCAGCATCACTGGTAGTAGCTGATCATCCTCTGCTGCACCTGCCCCCACTGGACAGGCCCTCTGTGGCTCTGGTCTCTCTCCTCCCCCTGGGCTCTGATAACATTATCTCCCCGCTCTGAACCTCCAGCCTAGGGGAGCCCCAGTTTCCCGCAGCTGCCATCTCTGGGCTGCCATCCTGTCCCTGTTTGGCTTCTCAGTTTAATGTCCAGCGAGGTTTCTATTTTCCTGGATGGCTCCCTCAGACTAAGATTCCCATAGTGAAAAAAGAGGGAATCCAGGGTAATTATTTGGTACATCACTTATTTCAAGGGTGTCTGAGTGTTTGACTTGAGTTTATTCTCTCTACTTGTCTTGTCCATGACTTGATGATCCATCTGGGTGAGATGGGCTGTGGGTTTAGCATTGATCTGGCCCTCATGCATTTTGATCCACTACTCAGGACCCAAAGTGTCGACAGTAATCTTAAAACAAAACCACCCCTCTGATGCTTGAATTTCTTCTCTGGTATCCCAATCCTTCCTGGATATTCTTCAGTAGAAACTCGGTAGAAATTAATTAATTAAATTAATTAAGTATTAACTTCAGTAGAAATTAATTTCCAAGATTTGTCATTTTATCTTTAGATAGTTCTGTTTCAAATTTTAATTTTTTGATTTAGAACAGTGTATGTCAAAAAAAACAAAAACCAAAAACCAAAAAATCCTCAAACTGGCTTAAAGAAAAAAATAGCATTTATTGGCTCCTTTAATTGATCAATCGAGAGGGAATGGTTCAGATGAAGCTTTATTCTGGGATCAAACAATGTCTATGACCCAATTTTTGTTTTTGTTTTTGTGTTTTTTTTTCTCCCTTTCTTAGCACATCTTCTTCGAGATTGTTTCCATCCTGAGGTAGGCTCCCCTAGTGGTCTGAAGTGGGCTCTCATTGGCTCACAAAAGCTTGAACAAATCCTGGAATCTCCTGGCCCTGATTGGCTCATATGTTCCAGCTCTCATTGGTCTGCTTAGGTCACGTTCCTACCCCTGATTGGCCTGCCTTGGGTCATGCTCCCATCCCTGAGCTAACTCGTGTGGCTGGGTCAGTGGGATACATTGATAGGCCTAAGAAAATACTCAGTAAATGGGACTAACTGATTAGCTTAAACAAATACATGACTGAACAGAACTGGAAGTGGGGTCAATCCCACCCAAACCGCAGGTCTCAAAAATTCAGGATGAAGTTAGTAAGGAAGAGGGGGGAAATGGGTTCTAGGGATTGCTGGAGGGAAAATATGTCTACTATAAAAGGTAAAGGCAAAGAGTCATTTGAAGGTCTACTGTTATTTCATCTCCATAGGTAAAGGATTCTTGAAGGTTTACATTGGCCAAATTAAGGTTTACAAGGTACATTAACAAATCACAGATGCCACTACTCCAAAATTTGGTAAGTAAAACAAAAGGTTCTCTATTCCATAAGGAGGTAAACTCTGAATTTTCAAAACTCCTTGAGCAGTAATAAAACTATTCTTTATTCAATTATAAATCAATAAACAGTACACTATAGGCATACATATTTGGAAGGAGACGACAAAACAAAAAGAAAGGATGATTAAAAAAATCTCAGCTTTTGACATAGTACGAATACATCGGAAGAAGAGCCATCACCTAAAACAATGCACAATTAGAATGGAAACTATCACAGCAAATGTGGAGGGAAGGGCTATCAATATCAAAACAATGTATTGAACCCTCATGAGAAATGCAGCCAAAATTTCATTGGATAATTCCATTGCTTCATTCAGCAAAATGGTAACTGTGGCAACTGAAATATGCTTTAAAGGTCTACACCTCCAAGGACACTTCAATTTGTGGCAGGTTGTTAGTTAATTCGTTATGCTTTTTCGTGGAGGCCAGTGAGCAGTTATACCGAACAAAGCTTCCCTCCCCCACCCACCGATTTCTCTTATTTCTTTTTGGTTTGGAGGTGCCTAGATTTTATCTCTGCACAGGACAATAAAATGGCGGATGACCTGCTAACAGTGATGAAAACAAAACCCCACCTACAACTTCAAAAAAATGAAGTGAACGGTGATTCACTTAATCCCGTGCTTACCATTGAGTCATAGCTAATTATAAATTAAGAACAAAGTTCGTAAGTCTTAGTGAACATGGTTGATTGGTATAATAGGGAGTAGAACTCGATGGGATTCTTTATTTTTTTTGGCATGTGTGTTTTTTTGTCTTTCTGCCAAAGTGAACCGTAACTCTTTAAGCCTCAATAGACTATTGGAGGCTTGAAGGAGCTATTGTTCTGACAAAACTTACCTGTTGAGGTTGGTTTTCCTGTTAATCACCCACACTAAATAATTCTGAGATGGCTTCTTTTTATTTTTTTAACATCTTTATTGGATTATAATAGATTTACATTGTTGTGTTAGTTTCTGCTGTATAACAAAGTGAATCAGGCATATGTATACAAATATCTCCATATCCCCTCTCTCTTGGGTCTCCCTCCCACCCTCTCTATCCCAGCCCTCTAGGTGGTCACAAAGCACCGAGCTGATCTCCCTGTGCTATGCAGCTGCTTCCCACCAGCTATCTATTTTACATTTGGTAGTATATATATGTCCATACCACTCTCTCACTTCATCCCAGCTTACCCTTCCCCCTCCCCATGTCCTCAAGTCCATTCTCTACATCTGCGTCTTTATTTCTGTCCTGCCCCTAGGTTCTTCAGAACCTTTTTTTTTTTTTTTTTTTTTTACATTCGATATATATATGTTAACGTACGGTATTTTTTTTAATGATATAATGAACATTGTGCTACATGACTCTTTTTGAATTATGGTTTTCTCAGAGTATATGCCCAGTAGTGGGATTGCTGGATCATATGATAGTTCTAATTTTAGTTTTTTAAGGAACCTCCATACTGTGCTCCATAGTGGCTGTATCAATTTACATTCACACTAACAGTATAAGAGGGTTCCCTTTTCTCCACACCCTCTCCAGCATTTATTGTTTGTAGATTTTTTTGATGATGGCCATTCTGACTGTTGTGAGGTAATACCTCATTGTAGTTTTGATTTGCATTTCTGTAATGATTAGTGATGTTGAGCATCCTTTCATGTGTTTGTTGGCAATCTGTAGATCTTCCTTGGAGAAATGTCTATTTAGGTCTTCTGCCCATTTTTGGATTAGGTTGTTTGTTTTTTTTATATTGAGCTGCATGAGCTGCTTGTATATTTGGGAGATTAATCCTTTGTCACTTGCTTCGTTTGCAAATATTTTCTCCCATTCTGAGGGTTGTCTTTTCGTCTTGTTTATGGTTTCCTTTGCTGTGCAAAAGCTTTTAAGTTTCATTAGGTCCCATTTGTTTATTTTGTTTTAATTTACATTTCTCTAGGAGGTGGGTCAAAAAGGATCTTGCTGTGATTTATGTCATAGAGTGTTCTGCCTATGTTTTCCTCTAAGAGTTTTATAGTGTCTGGCCTTACATTTAGGACTTTAATCCACTTTGAGTTTATTTTTGTGTATGGTGTTAGGAAGTGTTCTAATTTCATTATTTTCCATGTAGCTGTCCAGTTTTCCCAGCACCACTTATTGAAGAGGCTGTCTTTTCTCCATTGTATATTCTTGCCTCCTTTATCAAAAATAAGGTGACCATACGTGCGTGGGTTTATCTCTGGGCTTTCTATCCTGTTCCATTGATCTATATTTCTGTTTTTGTGTCAGTACCATACTGTCTTGATTACTGTAACTTTGTAATATAGTCTGAAGTCAGGGAGCCTGATTCCTCCAGCTCTGTTTTTCTTTCTCAAGATTGCTTTGGCTATTCCGGGTCTTTTGTGTTTCCATACAAATTGTGAAGTTTTTTGTTCTAGTTCTGTAAAAAATGCCATTGGTAGTTTGATAGGGATTGCATTGATTCTGTAGATTGCTTTGGGTAGTACAGTCATTTTCACAATGTTGATTCTTCCAATCCAAGAACATGGTATATCTCTCCATCTGTTTGTATCATATTAAATTTCTTTCATCAGTGTCTTATAATTTTCTGCATACAGGTCTTTTCTCTCCTTAGGTAGATTTATTCCTAGGTATTTTATTCTGTTTGTTGCAATGATAAATGGGAGTGTTTTCTTAATTTCGCTTTCAGATTTTCCATCATTAGTGTGTAGGAATACAAGAGATTTCTGTGCATTAATTTTGTATCCTGCTACTTTACCAAATTCATTGATTAGCTCTGGTAGTTTTCTGGTAGCATCTTTAGGATTCTCTCTGTTTAGTATCATGTCATCTACAAACAGTGAAAGCTTTACTTCTTCTTTTCTGATTTGGATACTTTTATTTCTTTTTCGTCTGATTGCTGTGGTTAAAACTTCCAAAACTATGTTGAATAATAGTGGTGAGAGTGGACAACCTTGTCTTATTCCTGATCTTAGAGGAAATGGTTTCAGTTTTTCACCATTGAGAATGATGTTGGCTGTGGGTTGGTCATATATGGCCTTTATTATGTTGAGGTAAGTTCCCTTTATGCCTACTTTCTGGAGGGTTTTTATCATAAATGGGAGTTGAATTTTGTCAAAAGCTTTTTCTGCATCTATTGAGATGATCATATGCTTTTTATCTTTCAGTTTGTTAATATGGTTTATCACATTGATTGATTTGCATATATTGAAGAATCCTTTCATTCCTGGGATAAACCCCACTTCATCATGGTGTATGATCCCTTTAATGTGCTGTTGGATTCTGCTTGCTAGTATTTTGTTGAGGAATTTTGCATCTAGGTTCATCAGTGATATTGGCCTGTAGTTTTCCTTTTGTGACATCTTTGTCTGGTTTTGGTATCAGGGTGATGGTGGCCTCATAGAATGAGTTTGGGAGTGTTCCTCCCTCTGCTATATTTTGGAAGAGTTTGAGAAGGATAGATGTTAGCTCTTCTCTACATGTTTGATAGAATTCGCCTGTGAAGCCATCTGGTCCTGGACTTTTGTTTGTTGGAAGGTTTTTAATCACAGTTTCAATTTCAGTGCATGTGATTGGTCTGTTTATATTTTCTGTTTCTTCCTAGTTCTGTCTCGGAATGTTGTGCTTTTCTAAGAATTTGTCCATTTCTTCCAGGTGGTCCATTTTATAGGCATATAGTTGTTTGTAGTAATCTCTCATGATCCTTTGTATTTCTGCAGTTTCAGTTGTTACTTCTTTTTCATTTCTAATTCTATTTATTTGAGTCTTCTCCCTTTTTTTCTTAATGAGTCTGGCTAATGGTTTATCAACTTTGTTTATCTTCTCAAGGAATCAGCTTTTAGTTTTATTGATCTTTGCTATCATTTCTTTCATTTCTTTTTTATTTATTTCTCAACTGATCTTTATGATTTCTTTCCTTCTGCTAACTTTGGGGTTTTTTTTTGTTCTTCTTTCTCTAATTGCTTTAGGTGTAAGCTTAGGTTGTTTATTGGAGATTTTTCTTGTTTCTTGAGTTAGGATTGTAGTGCTATAAACTTCCTTCTTAGAACTGCTATTGCTGCATCCCATAGGTTTTGGGCCGTCGTGTTTTCGTTGTCATTTGTTTTTAGGTATTTTTTGATTTCCTCTTTGATTTCTTCAGTGATCTCTTGGTTACTTAGTAGCATATTGTTTACCCTCCATGTGTTTGTATTTTTTACAGTTTTTTTAATGTAATTGATATCTAGTCTCATAGCCTTGTGGTCGGAAATGATACTTGATACGATTTCAGTTTTGTTAAGTTTACCAATGCTTGAATTGTGACTCAAGATATGATCTATCCTGGAGAATATTCCATGAGCACTTGAGAAGAAAGTGTATTCTGTTGTTTTTGGATGTAATAGCCTATAAATATCAATTAAGTCCATTTTGTTTAATGTGTCATTTAAAGCTTGTGTTTCCTTGTTTATTTTCATTTCGGTTGATCTGTCCATTGGTGAAAGTGGGGTGTTAAAATCCCCTACTATTATTGTGTTACTGTCGATTTCCCCTTTTATGGCTGTTAGCATTTGCCTTATGTATTGAGGTGCTCCTATGTTGGGTGCATAAATATTACAATTGTTACATCTTCTTCTTGGATTGTTCCCTTGATCATTATGTAGTGTCCTTCTTTGTCTCTTATAATAGTCTTTATTTTAAAGTCTATTTTGTCTGATATGAGAATTGCTACTCCAGCTTTCTTTTGATTTCCATTTGCATGGAATATCTTTTTCCATCCTCTCACTTTCAGTCTGTATGTGTCCCTAGGCCTGAAGTGGGTCTCTTGTAGACAGCTTATATACGGTTCTTGTTTTTGTATCCACTCAGCCAGTCTATGTCTTTTGGTGGGAGCATTTAATCCATTTACTTTTAAGGTAATTATCAATATGTATGTTCCTATTACCATTTTCTGAATTGTTTTCGGTTTGTTATTGTAAGTCTTTTCCTTCTCTTGTGTTTCCTGCCTAGAGAAGTTCCTTTACCATTTGTTGTAAAGCTGGTTTGATGTTGCTGAATTCTCTTAGCTTTTGCTTGTCTGTAAAGGTTATAATTTCTCTGTCAAATCTGAATGACATCCTTGCTAGGTAGAGTAATCTTGGCTGTAGGTTTTTTCCTTCCATCACCTTAAATATGTCCTGCCACTCCCTTCTGGCTTGCAGAGTTTCTGCTGAAAGTTTAGCTGTTAACCTCATGGGGATTCCCTTGTATGCTATTTGTTGCTTTTCCCTTGCTGCTTGTAACATTTTTTCTTTGTATTTAATTTTTGATAGTTTGATTAATATGTATCTTGACGTGTTTCTCCTTGGATTTATCCTGCATGGGGCTCTCTGTGCTTCCTGTACTTGATTGACAATTTCCTTTCCCATATTAGGGAAGTTTTCAACTGTAATCTCTTCCAATATTTTCTCAGTCCCTTTCTTTTTCTCTCCTTCTTCTGGGACCCCTATAATTCGAATGTTTGTGCATTTAATGTTGTCCCAGAGGTCTCTGAGACTGTCCTCAATTCTTTTCATTCTCTTTTCTTTATTCTGGTCTGCAGTAGTTATTTTCACTATTTTATCTTCCAGGTCACTTATCCGTTCTTCTGCCTCAGTTATTCTGTTATTGATTCCTTCTAGAGCATTTTTAATTTTATTTATTGTGTTGTTCATCATTGTTTGTTTGCTCTTTAGTTCTTCTAGGTCCTTGTTGAATGTTTCTTGTATTTTTTCCATTCTATTTCCAAGATTTTGATCATCTTTACTATCATTACTCTGAATTCTTTTTCAGGTAGATTGCCTATTTCCTCTTCATTTGTTTGGTGTGGTGGGTTTTTACTTTGCTCCTTCATCTGCTGCGTATTTCTATGTCTTCTCATTTTGCTTAACTTACTGTGTTTGAGCTCTCCTTTTTGCAGGCTGCATGTTTGTAGTTCCCGTTGTTTTTGGTGTCTGCTCCCAGTGTGTAAGTTTGGTTCAGTGGCTTGTGTAGGCTTCCTGGTGGAGGGGACTGGTGCCTGTGTTCTGGTGGATGAGGCTGGATCTTGTCTTTCTGTTGGTCAGGACTGCGTCGAGTGGTGTGTTTTGGGGTGTCTATGAACTTAGTATGATTTTAGGTAGCCTCTCTGCTAATGGGTGGGGTTGTGTTCCCGTCTTGCTAGTTGTTTGGCATGGTGTGTCCAGCATTGGAGATTGCTGGTCGTTGAGTGGAGCTGAGTCTTAGTGTTGAGATGGAGCTCTCTGGGAGAGCTCTCACTGATTGATATTATGTGGGGCTGGGAGGTCTCTGGTAATCTAATGTCCTGTACTTGGCTCTTCTACCTCAGAGGCTCTGGCCTGACAACCTGCCAGAGCACCAAGACCCTGTCAGTCACATGGCTGCGGGTCTTGGAGGGCCTCTGGGGAGGTGGGTGTGGCTGTGACTCACTGTGGGGACAAAGACACTAGTGGCAGAAGCTCTGGAGAATATTCCTCGGCATGAGCTCCCCTGGAGGCTGCCATTTTCTCCATGGCTTCTTTTTAAAAAAATTTTTTATTGACATTACAGTTGCTTTACAATGTTGTGTTAGTTTCTGCTGTACAGCAAAGTGAATCAGTTATATGTATACATATATCCCCTCTTTCTTAGATTTCCTTCCCATTTAGGTCACCACAGAGCACTGAGTAGAGATCCCTGTGCTATACAGCAGGTTCTCATCAGTTATCAATTTTATACATAGTAGTGTATATATGTCAATCCCAATCTCCAAATTCATCCCACCACCCCCCCTTTCCCCCTTGGTATCCATAAGTTTGTTCTCTACATCTGTGTGTCTATTTCTGCTTTGCAAATAAGTCCATCAACAGAGGAATGGATAAAGATGTGGTACATATATACAATGGAATATTACTCAGCCATAAAAAGGAATGAAATAGTGCCATTTGCAGAGATGTGGATAGACCTAGAGACTGTCATACAGAGTGAAGTAAGTCAGAAAGAGAAAAACAAGTACCATATAATATCGCTTATATGTGGAGTCTAGAAAAATGGTACAGATGAGATGGTTTCTTTTTAAAATTTTAAAAAATTGAAACATAGTTGATTTAGAATGTTTTGTCAGTTTCAGTTGTACAGCAAAGTGATTCAGTTATACCTATATACATTCTTTTTCAGATTCTTTTCCATTATATGTTATTACAAGAGGTTGAATATGGTTCCCTGTGCTCTACAGTAAGACCTTGGGTAGCTTCTTTTCTTAAACTGCCTTGAAAAGCACCCCCATAGTAATAACAACCAGAGAGAGGTCTGCCAAAGCTGTTGTAAGATTCGGGTTCACCTGGTTCTCTAGCATAATGATTGGGGAAGTGTTTCAGTTAGCTGTTGTAGTGAAACAACCCCCCTCAAAACTTAGTGGCTAAAAAGAACAACGGTTGATTATTCCTAGCAAGCCAGTGCATCTGCTGGGTGGATCCACCGATCTGGACTGGACTTGGCCCATCTTGGCTGGGTTCCCTCATGTCTCTGTGGTCAGCTGGAGGCTTGGCTGGGGCTGGCTGCTCTAAGATGGCCATGGCTGCGATGAATCAGCTTGGCTCCATGTAGTCTCTGATCCTTCTTGGAAGTCAGTCTGGACTTGTCCACGTGGCAGTGGCAAGGTTCCAACAGAGTGGAAGCATGGAAGTTCTCTTGAGCCCTAGAGTCTGAATTGGATCATTATCACTTTGGCCTCATTCTACTGGCAAAAGCAAGCCCAGATTCCAGAGAAAGGGAAATAGACAATGCTTCTTGGTGGGAGAAGCAACAAACTCCCCTTGGATGTAGGAGGGAAAGAATTGAAGCCACATTTGCATCCATGTACCACAGAAAACCTGAGTATGCTCAGCTCACATGGTAAACACCTTATTTTTAGGGAGGAGAGTAGTATAAAAATAAACATTATATGTAAAAGAAGTTCCCATACCCAATTTAGAAACAATCTGGTTTATTAAAATAGAAGCTTCCCCCCCAAATCCTTTTTTAGTTTTCTCGTTTCTACCATTTGTTGATTTTTCCACTCAATGTAGAGAGAAACTTTCATATTTAACTTTTTGTTTTGTTTTGTTTTGATTATACTTGAAGTATTTTTGGCTTTGTTTGTTAATATATTATTGTGGAGTTTATGCTTTTAATACCATGGGAATATTATCTATTCTTCTGAGTTTGTTTTTAGGTATCTTAAAATGAATTGCAACCCATAGTGGAATACTTGAAATTACTGTGTAAAAGGTAAAATATGATTCAAGTATTCACTTCTTCAAGAAACAGTGGTTGAGTGAGCTCCTCCTGGGTATATTAGAAGCTGGGCTAGTGCTCAGGACACAGTGGAGAGCAAGACATACAAAATCCCTGCCCTCATGGTGCTTACACTTTACTGGGGTGACAGATAGGAAGCCAGCAAACCATGACTGACTGTGATAAGTGCTGAGAAAGATAAAACCGGGCACTGGAGAGCTTCTTTTAAACAGAGACAGCTCCACCTCCACTTACTGGAGACTGGAGGAGGTAAAAATGAAGCCAAGACTCTCTTGAGGAAAAGAAGACACCTGTGCAAAAGGCCAGGGGCAGAGAGATCCAGAGTGGGGCAGACCTTGATGAGGCCTCAAGATGCTTTCAGGGAGTGTTTTAGGAACAGAAACCCAGTGTCACAGGTGCTGTCACCACTCTGTCTGTATCTATTTAGATTCATCAGCCTCTGGTTTGCTTTCCCTCCCAGTAGCAGTAGCTGCCTCTCTATTGGAAGGCTGCCTTCAGGCCGCCAGAATTCACTTTGCCTGCAAGTCCCAAGAGCTACAATTCTGGAAATGGAATTCTCTGGGGCAGCCCTTTACCAATACTGATGAAAACAGGGGTATCAATTCCCCAGCTCCCTTGCCCCGATGGGGGCACCTCCCCGACCTCTCCTGCAAAAGTGGGCCAAAGTTGTGCTAATTGGGACTTTGCTTGATTTCTCACCCTCGCTTGGTTTTCTTCTTTTTCTGTCCCACTCCGTCACTCCCCTACTGGCTTTTCCTGGAACACTTTCTAATAAATGACTCTCCCAGGAATTCTTGTCCCTGGAGATGATTCTAAGGTATCCCAGCCTAGGTAGCCTGTGACACTGGAGCAAAGTGAATGAAGGAGGCATGAGATAGCATTCCAGAGACAGCTCAGGCACAATGTAGCCCCCCTGTACAAGCAGGGATGACATCACCTAATATACATACATAAGAGCATCACTCTGTGGGCAATGGCTGGAGAGAGAATTGGTTGGATGAGGGAAAGAGTAAAACCTCAAATCAAATTCAAGGCCAGTAATCCTCCCTGTGCTGACATCTCTACCAATTTCTTTTTATCTTTTCAATTGGGATGAAATGATCTACCCTTTGGCTATCCCTCAAAGATGGTGTGAGGATGAAAAGACGACTTGCATAAAGTTCTTATCGTTCTCCAGAAAAGATGTGTCCAATAAAAACCACTGTTATTATTGATAAAAATAAAAATAACAATGCAAGCTCATGTCCAGTCTCTGGAGAATTTTCATACATTAATAGGAAAATTAAGGGTAATATTAAAGACTAAAGCAACTGCTTCTAGGTTTCTCTTTTGTTCATACCATTGTTGCTCCTTTTGGTGTGTGAGAAGCAAAAGAGCTGATGCAAATATTTGTGCCCTGACCTGGTTCAGTCTGACAGTAGAGATAGAGATCTTTTGAAAAATGGCAGCAATGAAACCAACATTCCAGGTTCTTTCCTTTGGGGGGAAGGGATACCTTATTTTGAAATTAAAAAAAAAAATAACAACTATTGTATAAATGGAGGTAAAACTATTGTTAAAAAATATTGGCTTATGTTCTAGATCCATACACACACATATAACCTCCATACAAGTGAGTGTGTGTGTGCGTGTGCGTGTGTGTGCGTGGGTGTGTGTTATGTGTATATGCAAACGTGCTCGGTAGACTGTCTCTGCTCATGAAAGCTTTTTCCAAACCAATGTACGGAAAGTGACAGATGGATCGTCAATGGATGAGAAGCAGTTACACATATCTGGCCAGCATGGTTTTGATTGTGTGTTGGGTCGTCAGCCAGCCACACACCAGAACTATTATTTTAGAAAGCTGGAAGAGAATTAGCCAATGTCAAAGGGAAGAGAGAGATGCAGGGAATGAAATAGACCCTCTGTAAGTATGTAGGGGGAGGGATCAGTGGAGGCAAAGTGGGAGATGCAGTGTCAGTTCTACTAAGAAGTTGCCCAGGTCCCTGGGACCACTAATTCCTCTCCATGGAAAGACCATCTTTCTGTCTTCTGCAAAAATGCTTTCAGTAAGGCATCAGTGTGGCTGAAGCTACATCCACCTGTTGGAATTCACACAAGAACTCACTGAGAGCAATACATTCTGGTATTCAGGTTCAATTGTTATTGTTCCTATGTTATCATAATAAAAATCTCATAGTTGAAATAAATATGGGATACGCAGGATACACAGGATAATATTGTAGGCCCACACCTTCCAATAACCCTGTAAATGCTTCTTATCTCAGGGGTTTTCTGAACAACACAGCAGGTGTAAGCTCAAATGCAGTAGAAAATGACAGACATACTTGTCAGAAGAACAAATATTTGGGCTCAGCACGTGAGAAGATCACATACGTCAGTAAGCCCAACAAATCAGAGAAGTCTGTAGAAAAGCATGGACATGTTTACTTTTCTACTTCTCCATCAACACCATTCTGGTACTTTGCTGTATATGCTTTAAAACACACTCTGCTTGATACAAAATGTCAAATCAGCCCAAACAATCCAGGGAAGTCTAGACTCTACTAAGATGAGGATTCTCTGTTAAGTCACTAGTTTTTTTTTCCAGGAAGAGTCCCAGGTTGAATCAATAGACTCCCCTAATCTTTCTCTCAGAAGAAAGGGACATTCCAGGCCTGTGTGTTATTAGGCTAGATCTCTGCCATGTCTTAGCATCTCACCCACTGGCCCCTTGATAAGTTTGGGAGATACTTACAAAGGTTGGTTTTGAAAAACGGTAGACGTGACAGAGTTACATGCAGTATTGCTAACAAGTGCTACCCATGTAGCTTTAGGTACATCAGAGACCCTCTCAGCCGCCTCTGCTTCATTCTCTCTGGTCCTCACCTTCCCCAGTGGCTCTTCTGTGGTGTGGGTTCCCATGTGGTTCATCCCAACTGCTTGTAGGCATTCTTACACTCACTTTTGAGGACTGCCTCTTCTTGAAAAAATTTATTATTTTTTTAATTACAAAGTATAAAATTGCCACTGTAGAAAACCAGGGCCTAAAACTTAGTGCTGACAAAATACGCATTGAATGAATGAATTAAAAATATTTTGAAAATAAAATACAGAGGAAGAAAAAATTAAGAACCAGTCATAAACCCACCCTCCAGAGATGGACAATAACACCACTTCTTGTTTATATGCTCTGAGATATTTTCTGCAAGTCTATAAACAAAAATTAGACCATTTTGTCTTATTGTTTTGTTATATGCTAGTCTCCCATCTCCAGTTGGAAAATCTCCCATGCCAATACAGGTTCTTACATACCACACTTCTTTTTTTTTAAACATCTTTATTGGAGTATAATTGCTTCACAATGGTGTGTTAGCTTCTGCTGTATAACAAAGTGAATAAGCTATACGTATACATATATCCCCATTTCTCCTCCCTCTTGCATCTCCCTCCCAGCCTCCCTATCCCACCCCTCTAGGTGCTCACAAAGCACCAAGCTGATCTCCCTGTGCTATGCAGCTACTTCCCACCAGCTATCTATTTTACATTTGACATACCACACTTTTAATGGCTACATAATAATTCATTGTATAGAATATTAACAATGAATTGTTTAACTAAGTTCCTGCTGTTTGACATTTAGCTTGCCTCCCTTTTTTTTGTTTGTTTTTGTAAACAATACTGCAACAAGTATCCTTGATTCTGTTCTCCAATTTTTGCATGTAATTCTATTTTTTTTAATTTTTTATTTGTTTTCTTTTTAAATGTTTATTTTTGACCTACAGCACTATGTTTGTTCCTGTTACACAACATACTGATTTTTCTATACATTTCATTTTTTTCTTTTTTTTTAAATTGAAGTATAGTTGATTTACAATGTTGTGCTTATTTCTGCTGTACAGCAAAGTGGCTCAGTTATACACATATAGACATTCTTTTTTTATATGCATGTAATTTAAATTATTTCTTTAGGGTAAATTCCCAAAAATGAGGTATGTGGGTTAAAGAATCTGTGTGTTTTATTGCCTATTGACAAGTCATCCAGGGAAGCATCTCTTTGCCTGAGACTTGAGGCTGATCCCTGTCCAAATAGAACTCTGAATTATAGCTTCCTTCAGGGTCTATGCCCTTCAGGACCCGTGACTTGTACAGCAGGTAATCAATGTGTATTTATTGGATCAAGTAATTTGAATATCCCATTCCCTTGGCCTTGATTCTAGCCCCCTCAAGAACTGAATTCCCCTGTACAGTGAAAAAAGAGATACACAGGAAGCCACAGAGAAAACCCCCATGTTATCCCTGAAATCTTAACTGCAGCTCAATTAATTAATCTAAGCCAGGGGTCAACCAACTACAGCCCACGGGTCAAATCCAGCCTGTTTTTTTTAAGATTTTTTAAATGTGGACCTTTTTTTTTTTTTTTAGCATCTTTATTGGAGTATAATTGCTTTACATTGTTGTGTTAGTTTCTGCTGTATAACAAAGTGAATCAGCTATATGTACACATATATCCCCATAACCCCTCCCTCTTGCATCTCCCTCCCACCCTCCCTATCCCACCCCTCTAGGTGGTCACAAAGCACAGAGCTGATCTCCCTGTGCTATGCGGCTGCTTCCCACTAGCTATCTATTTTACATTTGGTAGTGTATATATGTCCATGCCACTCTCTCACTTCGTCCCAGCTTACCCTTTCCCCTCTCTGTGTCCTCAAGTCCATTCTCTACGTCTGTGTCTTTATTCCTGTCCTGCCCCTACGTTCTTCAGAACCATTTTTTTTTTTTTAGATTCCATATATATGTGTTAGCATACGGTTTTTGTTTTTCTCTTTCTGACTTACTTCACTCTGTATGACAGCCTCTAGGTCCATCCACCTCACGACAAACAACTCAATTTCATTTCTTTTTATGGCTGAGTAATATTCCATTGTATATATGTGCCACATCTTTATCCATTCACCTGTTGATGGACAGTTAGGTTGCTTCCATGTCCTGGCTATTGTAAATAGAGCTGCAATGAACATTATGGTACAGGACACTTTTTGAATTACGGTTTTCTCAGGGTATATGCCCAGTAGTGGGATTGCTGGGTCATATGGTAGTTCTATTTTTAGTTTTTTAAGGAACCTCCATACTGCTCTCCATAGTGGCTGTATCAATTTACATTCCCACCAACAGTGCAAGAGGGTTCCCTTTTCTCCACACCTTCTCCAGCTTTTATTGTTTGTAGATTTTTTGATGATGGCCATTCTGACCAGTGTGAGGTGATACCTCATTGTAGTTTTGATTTGCATTTCTCTAATGATTAGTGGTGTTGAGCATCCTTTCATGTGTTTGTTGGCAATCTGTATATCTTCCTTGGAGAAATGTCTATTTAGGTCTTCTGCCCATTTTTGGATTGGGTTGTTTGTTTTTTTGATATTGAGTTGCATGAGCTGCTTGTATATTTTGGAGATTGATGTGGACCATTTTTAAAGTCTTTATTGAATTTGTTACAATATTTCTTCTGTTTTATGTTTTGGTTTTTGGCTGTGAGACATGTGGGATCTTAGCTCCCCAACCAGGAATCGAACTCACACCCCCTGCATTGGAAGGCAAAGTCTTAACCACTGGACCACCAGGGAAGTCCCCAGCCTGTTTTTGTATGGCCCATAAACCAAGAATTTTTCCTATATTTGTAAATGCTTGAAAAAAATCAAAACAAGAAGAATAGTTCTTGAACTGAAAAGTATATAGAATTTAATTTGTGTCCATAAATAAAGTTTTATTGGAATACAGCTAGACTAATTTATTTATGACTTATCTATGGCTGCTTTAGTGCTAAAATGGCAGAACCAAGTAATTTCAACAGAGACCATAAGGCCTGCAAAACTTATAGTATTTACTCTTTGGCCCTTTACAGAAAGAGCATGCTGAACGCTGATCTAGGCGTCAGTCAATCCAAGCAGAGTAATCTACAACCTAGAAAAATGAAATCTGCAATGATGCTGTCACTAAATCAGCACTCGTAGAGAGCCGCGATTATTAGCACTTCCAGTGTGTAGGGGTGAGATCTCAACATCTTCCTATTGTCTCGGCTTTGACCCCAGCATTGCATAGGTGAGAAAATCTAGCACCTTAAACCCTGGCTCCACAAAGTACTCAGACAGGGGGTTTTCGTTGTGAGCATTGACAATTTCCCAAGTTTACAGTTTCAGCATTGTTGATACCAAGTCCTTAGGGCATGCTTTGGCTAGGGCGGCTGCCGAGATGAAGTATGGCTCTCTTATTAACTTGTCAAAGTGCGGTGCAGCTGCATCATTTGCTGACCCATTTGCTTAACTTAAATAAAGGTTGGTGGTTAGGCTTCTGTTGCATTGTGCTCTCCTGCTAATTATCAGTGTATTTGTTTTAGAGACAATTAGCCACCTGGTTCATTCTCCCATTGAAGTCAGGTCATCATGAGTTACATCTGCTTTCAGGCCTCCTCAAGTCCAAGACATAATAAAAAGATGATGGCTATGATTATAAAAAGCGTGTGGGGTTGGGCATCCATGGTACAGCATATTGAATTCCCAAGGAGCATTGAGTTGCATCATTGTACTCACAGAAGCTCCTCTCTGCCAGTCACAAAATAAGGATGTGAACAGAGAACCCTCGCGCAGAGCCAGAAGTTCCTTTAGCAAGTGGGGGGAGTATTTGCAAGGGTAGACACTAATAACGGCGAAACACAGTGAGACACGATTTCCTCCCTCGGGCGCTGTGCTGATACAACAAAAAAGTGACAAATAAACACGTCTTCGTGCTTGCAGAATTTGCATAAAACTGAAGTTGTTCAGACCTGTGGGTGTTGCCTTTCAAAAAATGTGCCTGATACTTGTGACACAATATTATGCGGAATACACATTTGCTTTTATAATCCCATATGCTCTGGCAAAACTTAGCATTTTGGAGCTAAGACTTTGTTACGCTAAGTCCTAGCTGAATCCCATTGATGGGATGATGGAGGCATGTTTGTAGCTTTCTGAATTCGGGGAGGTGAGGGTCTACGGCACTGAGGCTGCTCGATCACAGGGGACGTTGTGATCCGAGGATGTTACTTGACTGTAGCGAGGGAATCAGACCTATGAGGCTTAGTAATGAATCAAGTGTGTGTCTTTGCTGCAGAGGCCCTGGAACTGGATTCAACAGATTGAGAGTGAGTATTAAACAGTTCACTTGGCTGCCTTAATACTCGTCAAGCAGAGACTGTCAAGTGAGGTTTGGTTCAGTATTGGGGAAAATGAAGCATTTGTAAAAGTTACAGGGAACAGGTCACCAGGATACATTCTGAAAACCTTTCACCGTGGAGGAAGGTGACAGAGAATGCATGCTTCAGACCCCTAATTATCAAGTTGCTTAAGCACCGAAAGAAATTCCGATTTACATAAAAACTCACACATCCACAAAACTCTGGAGATTGCGGCACTTTCCAAAAAGTCACAGCGGATTATTTATAATGTATTGTCCAACTTAAATTAGAAAAAATGTAAGCAGAGAGCCAATTTGGAGTTCTAAATTTGGGTTTCCCAAAGTGAATCCTGGTAGAACATTGGTTCCATGGAATATTATGTTGAAAATGAGATTCTGTGGCCTCTAAATTTTGGGAAACGGGGGCTCAGCAAGGGTAACTTAGCTAAGTTAAACGTTTCTGTAGGACTTCTGGGAGCTTTTAATATGCTACTGAGCTTTGTGAGATGCACATTTCCCAAACTTATTACACCACAGAACCCCCTTTTCCTGAGCATCTGGCAGAATAGTGTTCTGATAAAGGCTTGTTGAGAAACCTTTGCCCCAAAGTGTTTGCTCTAACTCAGGGCTTGATGAAAAACCCAAGAGTGAGTGCAAGGAAATGGCGGGGCTTGGGGGGTGGCCGGTGGGCTTACACAACTGAAGACCAGGTTGATTTCTGGATCTTAGGGCTTGGGCTTTTCTTTACTTCAGGTCTGATGTCTGAGCATGAATGGCTCCACTTTTCAATTTTTTTTTCTTTCTTTTTTTTTCAATTGCTGCCTTGTGGAGCTTTAGGCTATGATTTGAAATGGCAAGAAATAATTTAGCTAATTGAGTCGAGTAGTCAGCCCACAACTTTTGATCACCTGCATAAAATCCATTAGTCTGAAGATAAATTGTGTAGTACAAAGGGCGTTCCAATGAGTACAGCGGGGTGGGATCGGCCTCATTTCCTAAATGCAGGAGAAAGCCTGAGTTTACATCACCACTGGTGGCATATGAGCCTCACTATTGGAAAATGTTTGCCAGGTACATACTAGAGTGTGGAACGTAAATAATACGGATCAAGTGAGAACGCAGGACCAGGAAGGTTACTGTTTTACGCGCACTAATTCATAACACCGGCATTTGAGAGAAAGGACTCCTGGAACTGCAGCTACACACAAATGCGTATCCGTTGTTTGGGTCTATTTCCGTGTTGTGCTTTTTCACAGACTTTCACGAGACTGTTGTAAACTTAATCCTGTTTAGCAGTTATGAGTTACTTCAGTTGGCTCCACTCATTAAGCTGTTTAAACTTAGATTTAAAGAATAATATCCACTTTGTTCCTTTCCACAATTTGTGGGGTGGGGAATCAAACATTTAAAATGGGTTTCTTGGCAGAGAACAATCGAGGACACTAAAGCTGACTGTACCTTTAATACAGATTTTTTTTTCTTCTTTAAAAAGCACTTTGAAGGAGAACAACAAAGCCCAGACTGTTTTTTAAAAAAGCGAGAGGAGTGACTCCTGATAAAAGCGAATTGCAAACTGCATATACGCTATTTATTTAGACTTGAGAAAATGTATATCTTGAAAAAGTATATATGTTTATATAATCACAGATCAGCAGGCTCGGGGTTTCAACCTACTAGAAACAGCTAAGGAGCGACCAAAAGCCTGTCATTCATGGAAGCTTGATAGCGCATGAAACAGAGAAAACAGTGGTTTCTTCCCTCTCAAGGCATCCTATTGATTGATGTGTGTGTGTTTGGAGAAGCTGATGCTCAGATTGCTGACCGGGTGTAGTTTAGGCTTCAGAGTCTGTGTGAGGACAAAGATGCCGTCTTTGAACACTTTTTCTTCAAGGCTATCACCTTACACCATGCTGGCCTCAGCTCCTCAGGACAGAATGAAATCACTTCGCGCCTATTGGTAATGGCCCTGCGAGGCGTTTAGAAATGACTTGAAGGAAACACAGTACATTCATGAATTTCTCACGTGTGTGTTTAATCAAAATCAGAAAGTCACAACATGTTGAATTCAATGAACTACTGGATACCGAGCCATACGCCTGGGGTGATGTTTGAGCTTTCGTATGAAGAAGTAAGAGGGAAACCACCTCCAGTCTGAAAATGTGTTTGTATTATGTGTTTGCTTGGGGAAATCCAGGGCAATGAGGAAAATTTCATGAAAAACAAAGCAGAAATAACGTTCTTCCTCTGGTAGATGATGTCATCAAATTTAGAACTTTCCAACTGATTAAAATTTTCTTTTTGCTTTAGTTGCTGGGAGATTTACACTAAACCTGATGTTCATTTAAATTTTGGGTATGTTGATTGCCATTTTTCTTGTATATGACTTTTGGGTTTTTATTTGTGTTTCACACTTGTACGGTACTTTCTTTTTTTAATTTAATGGACTTTCCAAACATTTTGCTTGTTTTAATATAGTCGGTACAGACAATTACCATTTAAAATCCCAAGTCAAAAGATATCAGTGCTTTGTTTCAAATGCTTCTGTATGACCTCCTTTCTTTTTTTATCTGGGATCTTCCGACAAGATTTTTAAAACTCTTAAAATGCACTGTCTCTTCAGTAAAGGCAACTTTGGAGTTGATTATTATTATTACCCTGACCAAGCCTCCTCACTTCCAACCCAGTTTTTGCTGTTTTGGTCCAGACTGTCAGATTGTAAATGTGTGTTCAAGTTAAGGAAATACCTTTTCCTTCCCATTTTAGTCCTCTGAAAACTTCCATCTCCCACTGCTGTCATCAGAATGTTTGTATCCCCCACAAACTCACCTGCTGAAATCCTAACCCCCAAGGTGATGGTATTTGGGGGTGGGCCTTAGGGAGGTGATTAGGTCATGAGGGTGGAGCCCTCATGAATAGGATTAGTGCCCTTATAAAAGAGGCTTCAGAAAGATCCCTCTCCCCTTCCATCATGTGAGGACACAGGAAGACTACAGGCTCTCACCCCACCATCCTGGCACCTTGATCTCTGACTTCTAGCCTCCAGGGCTGTGAGAAATAAATGTTTGTGTATAAGCCACTCAGTCTGCATTATTTTGTTACTGCAGCCTGAATGAACTAGAAGGTCAGCAGTGAAGCAGTCCCTGGTCAAAACTTCAGGGCCCAACAGGAAGTCGCTAGTGCCTGCATCCAGCAACCCCATCGCAGACAAGCCTGAGAATGCCCAGTTCTAGAACAGGGCTCTCCTCCCACAGCATCCACATACACTATATAAAAAGGGGAGGGCAACACAAAGGAGGATGGAGCTGGGGCACAGGAACTCAGCAAGACACAAACAAATGAAAAAGAATAATAAGCACCAGGATTCAAAATATCAATACAAGATTTTTTAAGGGGGAACTCTCAGAAAATGGGGATCTGCTTCAATTCAGCATTGAACTTCACATTATAAAGAAACTATTTTTTTTAATGGAAAAGAAAGAAAATTAAAAGGGTGTCTAAACTGTTGAAAGTCTTGCTGTTTGTTCCTGATAAATGGTGATCACATCTCCTTCCTCCACTACCAGTTTTTTTGCAGCTGGATTATCAGAAATCCACTGACCTTCAAGGAGAAACCTGAGCAATTTCATTGGAACCCCCTGATGTTGATAGCATGATTCTTTGAGTTTCTTGTTGTGTTTGTCTTCACCCTGAAGCAGCTCTTGTGGCTGTATTGTCTCATCAATAACTTTAAGGCATTTTCCCTTCTTACCCACCAATTCCTCAGTGTATGGTTCGCCTCCCTTCCTTCGCACAGGGTCCTTGCAGTAGCAACACCCAAAAGACAGAATCCTGCTCCAGAGCTACATGGCTTCTTTCTTTCCCACCACACCACCCCCACGTGGTGTTTTTTTCCTGCAGGGTCCTGAGCCTTTTTAGAAAGGAGCCAGGGATAGGGATTATAAAGCAATGAGGAGGGTTATGCTCAGGCGGTGTGGCTTAGAGGTTGGGTTGCAAACTTTGGAACTATACCCTTAGGTTTAAATTCCAGGGCTGACATGCACTCCAATGTTCATAGCAGCACTATTTACAATAACCATGACATGGAAGCAACCCAAGTGCCCATCAACGGATGATTGGCTTAAGAAGCTGTGAGATCTATATCTATATCTATATCTACATATTGAAAAAAAATATATATATATAACTGAATCACTGTGCTGTATACCTGAAACAAACACAATACAGTAAATAAATTATACTTCAATTAAAAAAAATAAAAATAAATTCCAGGGTTGCCACTTGCTAACAGTGTGACCTTACTCAAGTTGCTTCGCCTCTCTAAGCCTTAGTTTCGTCACCTACCCAATGCAGGTAATAAGGGTGACAGCTCACAAAGCTATGAGGAGGAGTAATAGATTAAAGCATGTAAACACTTAGCACAGTGCTTTGCACACGGTAAGTGCTCAATACATTTTTGCTGCTATTGTGATCATTGACTAGGCAATAAGAGAGGAACAGAGGGACTAGTTGTTGTCCTGAATAAATGTGCAGACTTCAGTCACACACAAGCGTGTGCAACACACACATTCATGATGAGAGAGAATTGCAAAGCTATGGGATAGAAGGCTATGGAAACTAATGAGATTTTTTTTTTTAAAAGGATGTTAGTGTGAAATGGTATGAATAAAGAAAAGTTCATTGCCAGGACTTGAGCTGGCCACTAAATGACAAGGAAGTTTGGAGAGGTGGACAGAGCAGAAAAGACTGATCTAGCATCAGGCATGAGGGAATAAGCATAGAATATGTAGAAGACCCAGGAAACATGACCAAACCACAGAGCTTATGTTGGGGCATGTATGGTGGCTAACACATGGTAGATGGTTCAGATAGGCTTGTGGATGAAGGAAGGAAGATATTTTCAGATGTGTAGTAGGCGCCCAGACAATGGAGAGACTTGGGTGTAAGATGAGGTACTTGAGCCCAACATACAGCAAAAAGCAAGAAGAGAAACTTACAATTTAGGAATATTATTCCAAAGAGGTCAACATGATAAACTGAAGAAAAAAGAACCTGGAAACAGAGACACCAGTTATGAGGCTATAGTGATAACAAAGATTCCAAGAGCTGGACCTCTAGTGGGATCTGGCAGTAGAAATAGCTGGAGGGAAGAATATCCAGCTATTTTAGGATATTGTAGGATAAATGCAAACAGCTGTCTCTCCAGCCACTTTTTATCCCTTGTCCTGTTTTATCGTCTTCAGACACTTTCCACAATCTGCTGGTCCTTTGTTGATTTATGTGTTTTATTTTATTGTCCACCTCCTTCTCTAGGAGGTCAGCTCTGGAGAACAGAGACCTTACTGCTTCCAGAATATGGCCTGATGTATAAGTTGTATCAAAGGGATAAAGGGCAGGAAGCACCTTTAAGCTGTAGGTTGTCACAGGACTGCAGTGGGAACTAACAGAAGCAAGGAAGTGGGGACCAGCTGATGGCAGCATCCATGCCTCTACCCACCCTTTCAGCTATAATACTTGTTGAGGGCTTATGGGAGGTCATGAAGATCAGTCATGTTCCCAGTGAATTTAAGGTTCTTGCCTCATCTTGAAGGAATTTGGAGACGAAGCAGAGAGGTTAAGAAAGTAAAGTGAGAATTTATTTAAGCAAGAACACTCGCTCAGAGGGAGAGCGGGCAGACAGGTGAGGAGCTGCCGCCCTGGGTTTCTTTGGCAAGCTGGTTACGAGGGGCATATAAATGAAGGGGTGGAATATTCACTGGGGAAGGAGCAGTTTGGGGGTCATATTCCCTGATTTCCATCCAGCTCCATCTCCCCAGGGGAGGAGGGATTTTTGTCCTTATTTAACCTTGACTGGAAGTGTTGTGGCTTTGGTGCGTGATGGGAACTTCTATCTGCAAGGCTAATTTTATTGTAATGAGAGCATAATGAGCAACAGGTTACGTTTGGATGCCAGAGATTCCTGCCTTTTCCCACCTTCCTTTGCCTCCAGGACAGCTATCACCCCAAAATGTGTGGTTTCCTGTCAGTCTGGTGGTTCCTGCTTTTCTTTGTCTGCCCAAGGAACCCCATTGTTCACAAGATGTGTGATTTCCTGCCCCCTGGCCCCTGCCCCCATTTCTCTGCTCATACCTAGCTACCTGCCTGCTCTAACAGTTATGGCTCAGACGCCGACATTGGATGGCTTGGGGTTGAGCCCCAGTCTCAGCATCATTTCACCTGGGAAGGGACTTTGGGCAAGTTACTCTCTGAGCCCTAATCTCCTCATCTGTACAATGGGGATAATAATAAAACCCACCTCACAGGATTGATGTGAAAACTGACTGAGATGGGTATGATAGGCTCCTAGCACAGTGCTGGGCATTACAAAGGACTCAGGAACAGTAGTTCTTGTTACTGCCATGTGCCAGGCATTGTGCCACCGCGTTCAGGTGGCAGGGAGACTGGGCAGTGGAAATATAAAGAAGGCGTCAGATATACCAACCTGGTGTCTAAATGAGACTCGAGAGTGAATTTGCTTGATCTCACTCCCTTGTTGACTTGGGTTCCTACTGCTGGCCTTGTCACAGTGAAAGGAAGCAGTCTCCAAAGCTATTTCAGATATATTTTCTACAAGGGGCTCACAATAACAAAGGAAGTTACTGTCAAGAAATGAGACCTGGTGTATAGTTCTTCCAGAAGGAGAAATGAAGCAAGTTGGAAACTATTTCTTTTCTTTTTTTTTTGGAACTCACAATAATGCTAGAAAATAGTAGGATAATTTCAAAGTCGAGTGCTTATTGATGTTTTCTGGTTTATAAGAAAATTGGGGTATTTAAATTTCAGGGACTGTTATGAATAGCTGCACTAGACAGCCAGAAAAACGAAATAACGAAGCTCCTGATATCTGGTAGAATAACAGAGACAAACAGCGTTAATAACAACCCAAGATGCTTTTTTTTACTATCAAAAAGATTTTTAAAGTATTTCTGATATTAAAGAAAAAGGGGGAGCTTCCCTGGTGGCGCAGTGGTTGAGAACCTGCCTGCCAATGCAGGGGACACGGGTTCGAGCCCTGGTCCAGGAAGGTCCCACATGCCACAGAGCGACTAGGCCCGTGAGCCACAATTACTGAGCCTGCGCGTCTGGAGCCTGTGCTCCACAACAAGAGAGGCCGCGATAGTGAGAGGCCCGCGCACCGCGATGAAGAGTGGCCCCCGCTTGCCGCAACTAGAGAAAGCCCTCACACAGAAACGAAGACCCAACACAGCCATAAATAAATAAATTAATTTAAAAAAAAAAAGGGGGGGGGAGTTTCACTGCCTAAGACGTTTCTTGTTCAATGTCTTAATAATGGTTTATTTTAAAGAATAAACTTTAATAAACAGGGAATAGATTAACTGGAGCCATACCATAGAATGTTGGGACTGAAAAGGAGCTTGAGGGTGATTTCAATCTTATTATTCCGCAGATCATGAAACTCAGAGACTGAAAGGGATCTCCTCAGGGCCACGGAGCTCTGGGTGGCAGAACTTGGACAGAACCCACGTCTCCAGATTCCTAACCCAGATCCTTTTCCCCTTCACCAGGTTGGTGGTCTATGCTAAAGGGGCAAATGTCCAACTAGGGGACACATTGAAATAGCAGGGCAAATGACCATCAACTTCCATGATGATTTCTGTGATCTGCATGTGTCCAATCTGGTCTTGTTCATCCAAGCCCCAGTGTAGCCACTGACATATCCCAGGGACCTTAGACTCAATGTAGACTTTTTATCTTGGCAAATGGCACCACCATCAAACTTCTTGGTCAAAAAGGATTCTGTGCATCATAATGGTTTTTCTTTTTCTTCCCAGAACCAACCATTCAGTAAATGTCACTGTCCTCCCCTCCCACAGTGCTCCTTGAACCCTTCTACTTCTCTCCATCTCCACTCCCTCCATCCCAGAGAAACCCACCACTATCTCTCACCTATATTACTGCTACAGCCTCTAACCAGTCTCCCCGTTCTTCTTCTTCTCTCTTCCTATTTTCCTGCTCAGTCTGATCTTCACATGTGGCAAGAGTGACTACTGAATCAAATCTAGTTATTTCACAGTGTTTGTTATTCATCAGTGGTACCCATCACCCTCAAGATAAAATCCAAACTCCCTTCGTTTGAAATAAAAGGTGTTGCAAAAACTAGTCCTTGGTGATCTTCCAGCCTCATGTATTCCTTTATTTTCTCCTCCCAATCCCCCTCCCCATGATGAGTCTATACTCTAGCCATATTGAACTTTGATTTTTCCAATGTACTAAGCTCTCATATGTCTGGGGCTTTGTATGTGCTATTCTGTCTGCCTTGAATGCTTTCCCCTTGTATCTTTGCCTGGTTAGTTGCTAATCATCCTTTGGATTTTTGCTTAGATGTTACTTCTTCCAAACAATCCTCCCTGACCACCCAGCCCCTCCACCTGTCTGGTGAAACTCCTCCTCCCTACTTCAAGAATAAGCCTCGTGTCCCCACCGTAGCACTTATCACACTTTACTGTAATTGTCTACCTTTTATTCTTCCTCGTTAGCCTATCAGCTCCACAGGGGATGGAAATCATGCCCAACTTCTGTGTAGAAGCCTCACTATCTATTGCACTTCCTGGCACATAATCATAAACAGTTGATAAATGAATGATTGAACGAATAAATGGAGCTGCTTTTCATTTTCTAAAATTCCTCATGGGATTAAGAGAGATTGAGTTGCGTGTGAGGATGGGTGAAGAATGAATGGTTCAGAAAGAAATATTCCAGATTGGAGTTGGGAGGAGGCAGAGCATCATCTGTTTCTCTGCCCCTTGGAATTGTAACGAAGAGCAAGGTTGGAGACAAAGGAGGATGGGGTGTTGGATTAAGGATGGACTCGCAGATCTATTAAGGAAGACTGTGAAATCAAGGGGAATCTCCTTATCAGAGACTCCTTACCCTACACAAATGATTTGCATGTACTTTTGTGTATGTCTAAAATTCTCTGTAATAAAAAGTCTTAAAAAATTATTCTTTTGCCTAGAATTCCAGGAAATTGGAGAGTCAATCATGTGGCCAAGAGCAAATGCTTATTTAATCAGTCAATGGGTACTGGTAGGCATGGGCATCAGGGAAGAAAAAAGTATTAATCAGATAATTTTATGTGAGAAGTGGAGATCCAAGTGCTTGATGGTCAAGGAACTTATACTGAGAGGAAGAACTTAACATCAGTTTAATTATTATTATTATTTTTTATTGAAGTGTAGTTGATTTACAATGTATTAATTACTGCTGTCCATCAAAGTGATTCAGTTATACATATATACATATATATACATTCTTTTTAAAAATATTCTTTTCTCATTATGGTTTATCATAGGATACTGAATATAGTTCTCTGTGCTATACAGTAAGACATTGTTGTTTATCCATTCTATATATAAAAGCTTACTTAACATCAGTTTAAATCGTAATTGCTTGTTAAGAAATGGAATAATAATCTTTGTTATATAATTGTTTTAGTGCTTCTCTGTGTGTTTTAAAAAAATTTTTAAAAAATAGTATATGGTAGTATGTGTCTTTAACCGTGTAAGATTGTTTTGAAACGATTACTTTTGAACTTCTGAAAGCGAGCCAGGAACGCTGGTTTAAGTGGGTTATTGCTACATAAAAATCACATCATAGTCTCAGTTCCCCAAAGAATTTTGTTAAGCTCTTTTCTGAAGGCAAAAGGCTTGTATTCTAGATAGCTTCCATACTACCTTTTAATTTTCTATCTTTCAAAATTTTTCTTTGACTACATGGATAAAATTACTTACAACCAGCAGTTTTGTTGAGTCTAATGTTTGGACACTCTCCTTCATGCTCCAGCCAAAACATGTTTGTGGAAATGAAGATTCTCTTTCAAGACAGGAGATGAAATCCGGGCCCAGTGGTTTCCCATGAAGCCAGGACAGTTTCTCCTGGCCATTTTTGGTTGGAGCCCAAATATATTTGACTCATAGTTCGGTATTTCATTCTGGTGATTTTCCTCATTTTTCATAATTTACCTACTGCTGTCAAGAACAATCATTGTCTTCCCCAACAGACTAGTAAATATTCCTTTAAGCCAATGGATTTATAAAAGGTGGAATCCAATGATTCAATCCATTTGGGCAGATTCGTCAAATGCTTCCTAAATACAAGGCATGGTGGAAGATGTTTTCAGGGATGCAAAGAGAACCATCCTTGACCCCGAGGAAATTGTAGTTAAATTATGGACAAACAGAAAAAAAATGTACACAGATAAAATTATTTTCTGCCCTTAAATGGACATAGTCTATAAGAGACAAAACCCCTATACTAAACTTCTATTGAAGGAACACATGATTGCACCCAAAACCAACTGTGAGAGGGTTTATACAGAATAACTGGAAATGAGTGTTTTTCTATCATTCTTTTTTTTTTTAATTGAAGTATAGTTGACTTACAATGTTGTGTTAGTTTCTGCTGTACAGCAAAGTGATCCAGTTATACATATACATCTATCATTCTTTATGCTCCATCAGAGAACAGATGCTGCCATAGATAAACTTTCTTTTTTAGAACTTTCTCCAGAGAAAGCAAGGTTGATGTAGTATCAACCTCATACATCTATTTGCTTTAGAAATGAACACATCCTGGACTAAGAAAACTTCTAGCTAATCAGGCCACTGGAGTTCAGCCCATGCAAGATTCTGGAGGAAGAGTGTACAAGAGTTGGGCCATTTTGACTTGAGGTTGTCATATAAAGCCTCAAACTGACAGAAATAATGGAAGTTTCTCTGGTTTAGGGGACTAAAATGTCATTTGTTATTTTTTTTTGGCAATGTTAGAGGAGGTCATCAAGAGGACGTGACCACCGGTTGACCCACGAGCTGACCCTGGACAATCAGAAGCCCCTCACCCCCTCCCTGTCCTTGGAATGTATGTTCTGCCTACCGTCCCCACAGTTGGAGCTGTTTTCAAGGACAAAGCCTTGAGAGAGCAGTGTGGTGTTGAGACCACCTGGGTATGACTGAACGTTCTATATAAACTTTAAGATTCTTGTGGGTGGGTGTGAAGTTCCACTCATCTTTTGGCATCCAAGACAAGCCTCATATGTAAGTTCCCTTGAGTATTCAACCTGCCACCTACCACCTGGAGTGGTCACCTCTTCCTTTGGTCTCTCCCTGCCCTCTGTGCATGGGAGACCAGTTTGTGAACCAACACGCGAAATGCAATTTGAATTTTAGCATTTATTTTAGTTTATTTTCCACTTGTTTTGTTTAAAATTTACCTTCTTTGGAAGAATTTGCTACTTTTAAGAACTTAATAAAGTGTGGGCTACAGCCCTGTTGACTTCCAACTAAACTACTCAGAAAAGAAAGCAAATACTAAACGAGTTAGATATCTAAATCCAAATGTAATTCTAGACTTAATCTATATCTATATCTTTACACATGAATTATATAGTCATGTATTCATATTTGGTATAAAACTCATAACCATGGCCACTTATAAACCATAGAATTGCTCTTTGTATGCAGATTTCTGTTACCAAGTCCAAGCTTATACTGCTTGCCGCATGACAGGCCAATAAATTGTGAGAAGAGGTGTTGGGAATAGTGACTTTATTTGGAAAGCCAGCAGACAGAGATGATGGTGGACTTGTGTCCCAAAGAACCATCTTCCTGGAGTTAGAAGTCAGGCTTCTTTTATACTAAAAGGAGAGGAGGTGTGGTTGTTTGTTGCAAACTTCTTGGTGTCAGAATCCTTTGTTCTTGCAGCTGTCTGGTCACAATGTTCCTATAAACCTCCAACAAGACAATGTTATTCTCTGTTCTGCAACTTTTTCTCTCTATATGAATGGAAAAGTGTTATACCTTTAAAGGTCAGAGCCTCAAAAAGGGCTATAGGCAACATTTGTAACTTGTTGCAAAAGCAACAGAGCACAAAGTTTGAAGTAAAAGAAACAGATCCAATATAGAGTCAGATTTGTTCTTCCCTATTACATTTCCAATGAAGCACAAAAATTTTTAGGAAAAGTAATCCCTCTGGATTCTTCTTCTTCTTCTTCTTCTTTCTTTTTTTTGGCTGCACTATGTGGCTTTCAGGATCTTAGCTCCCTGATCAGGGATTGAACCCGGCCACAACAGTGAAAGTGCCCAGTCCTAACCACGGGACCACCAGGGAACTCCCTGGAGTCTTCATTTTTAATATAACAATAATCTGATACTCAATATAGAGGAAGGCAGAACTCCTTCATTGACTATTTCAGGTTGGCAGGAACACCTAGTAATGAAAGTACGGAAGGATGATTTACTGCCATGGCCTCATTGTGGCAGAGTATGATTCTCCACCCCTGGACTTTGGACTTGATTGTGTAAGTTGTTTTGGTCAAAGGGTTGTTAAGACACATGAGACCAGCAGAGGCTTTGTACGCGCTTGTGGGACTGGGTTTGCCTTTTTGCACTTGTGATCCTCAGGGAGGACAACACGCCTTGTGTAGCCACTGTTGTTTCAGCCTGAGTTCCAGAACGAGAAATGAGGACCACCTGCCCCTGACAATTGCTGATCCACCTGGAGTTGATCTGAACCGAACCTGCAGCCTGGAGCCTATAGTCCTACCCAGCTCAGCCACAGAGCAGCCACCCTGCTGCTGATGGGTGTGAGAATAAATGATTGCTGCTTCAAGTCCATGAGCTTTAGGGTGGTTTGTTACTCAGCGTTATTGTGTGACTAACTGACTGATACAGATGATCTCTAGAGAGTTTTTTTCTAACTCCATATAGACATATTGACTATGAAAATTTCTCAAAATATTCCTTCCCATAAGTGTCTCCAACAGTTTTGCAGTGTAATGTGGATATTCAGAGCTTTCAACTAAATGACTTTTTTCTGCATTGGAAGAACTGAATTAAGTTTAAAAAATAGAAGCATGTTCTGAGTGAATTCTAGATATAATAGGTATTACTTTCTGTCTTTGAAAGGTATAAAAGCTGACTATATGTTGTGTATTTGGAATTTGGGAATTGATACTTAGAGGCACTCTGAGACATTGTAGGAAGTGAATTTTGTGTGAAGCTGGAAGTTTCCAGAAGTGCTATGCTGTTTTAAACAACTCTTCTCTGAAGTTCGAGCAAACTTTTTACTCATAAGCTTTCTAATTTTCTAAGTAGAAAAAAAAAAAAAATTCATATCACAAAGAATGCAAGTGTGAGGAACAGTTAGTTCCAAATTGCCTGCTGCTCTCCAGCTAGGGTTGTGTGCAGTTTATGTCAAAACACTTCAGCAAAAAAATACAAATACAGACTAATGTTTGACTTCTTTTGTTGTGTTGAACTGGAGCCAGCAAAAGTATTTATATATAAATCCACTTGTGAAATGCGTAACCCTCTCAATGTGACTTATATGTTTAAGGCTTAAAGTGAATTCGGGTTGACTGACAGAAGCTACCACTCTTACAAGGTCACAATGTCTGACTCTACTTATGTGGAAACTTTTAAATTCATTCTTTTCACTGAGGGATGTTTACCTTCTGAACATTTATTTGCCCTACTATGTGGATTGTAAAGCATAAGACTTCAATACACCCATCCTCATTCTTCTCTTTAAAAACTTGAGGACAACAAATCCCCCCCAAACCCCAAGTGTATTCCTAAAATATCTCCTTAAACATTGCCTGAGGGCAAAATAGATGACTTTGCCATTTTAAACACTTGAGCATAATGTAGGTATAAAAGTGAGCCCTGTCATATGGAGTCAGATATTTTCCTTCTCTCTCTAACAGTAATATTCTACAAAACACTGTTTTCTTCTCTCTAATTCTGTGAGGAACTAAGACATGGTTTTTGAATCTTGACTTAGATGAACTTCTGGATGAACTACTATAAAAGAGCACAGGCACATCAGCTGTCTGAGACACCATGGAGGAATGTCATGTCTCCATTTTTCAAAAGCTCCATCCTCCCATTTTGTTGAACTTTAGTACCTTGTTTAAATTTTTATTGCATTCCCACATAGTGTTATGCATAAGTATATAAGAAATGCCACAACAGATTAGGCCAATGGTCCATCTTGCCTGCCTCTGAGGGACGTTGTGTAGGGAGCTAAGGTTGTCTTTTTTGACATTACTCTGAAAACTTTAGGAATCCACTGCACACATTCCTTACACCACTTTAATATTCCATTATAGAGCCATCATCTGAGAATTTTCCTAAATCTTTTAAAACTTACTTATAGTTTCACCCTTTGTTATTCTTTTGGGACCATAAAAACACTGCATAATTTGAATGAAAAAAAAAATGACCTCCTTCAAGTTTCAAGAGTTGGTTCCTGAGGTCTAGCATTTTGAAATTGGGTGAATAAGTTTCTGATTACAAATCCCACCTCTTCACAATTTCCTAGAAATTAGTTATGTGGTAGGCTGCTTCTAAAGTGGTTCCCAAGGATCCCCAAATCCTGGTGTCCACACCCTTGTGTAATTCCCTCCCCTTATGCCTGAGCTTGACCTAGTAACTTGCTTGTAGTGTATAGCATATGGCACAAGTGATGACATATCAATTTCAAGATTAGGTTATAAAAGTCTGTGACTTCCATATTGCTTGTACACTCTCTCTCTGTGTCTTTCTGAGTGCTTGCTCTGAAGAAGCAGACTACCACATTGTAAGCTGTCTTATGGAGGGGTTCACATGGAAAAGACCTGAGGGCAGCCTCTGGCCAACAGCCAGCAAGGAACTGAGGACCTCAGTCCAACATCCCTTGAGAAGCAGATCCTGCCAACAATAATGCAGAAGCTGATTCTTCCCGTGCTGAACCTTCAGATGAGGCAGCAGACGCAGATGACACTGTGATGGCAATCTAGTAGGAGACCTGGAAGACAAGTTGGGGATCACCGGGGGACCTACTCAGAGGCAGCCTACCATGTAATTAATCAGGGATTGTGAAGGTTTTTGCCTCCATTTATTTTGATTATATCTTTGAGATAGTTCTGCTATAAGATCCTAATAGTTTGCCATATTGGTCCTCCAAAAATATTTTTGTCTTGGCAATTCTAAGATGTGTTCCCCCTCTCAGATCATTTATGGGACTTAAAAATAGTTTAAGCATCATCCTAAGAGATTTTGATATGGTAGGGGTATTACTTAGTTATTTCTGTGTAACGGACCATCTTAAAACTTGGTGGCTTAAAACATTAACTATGTATTTAGTTCCTGATTCTGTGGGTTGGCAGTTGGCTGGGCTCATCTGGTTAAGTCTGACCTCGGCAGGACTCCTTCTTGATCTGCCATCCACTGCAGGTCACCTAGCTGGCTTTGCTGATCTTGTATAGATTCTCTCACATCTCTGAGGCCTCAGCTGGGATTGACCCGCAGACTCAATTGTGATCTGTGTGATAATGATTCAGCAAGCTATCTCCAGTTTGTTCACATGGCAGTGTCAGTGTCCCAAGAAAATAAACAGAAGCAGGGCCTCTTAAGTCTTATGCTTAGGACTGAAACATCGGTCACTACTACCATGTTCTATTGGCCAAAGTAAGTCACAAGCCCAGTCCCGATTCATGGGGTGGGGGAAGAGATTCTACCTTTTGTTAGAAGGAAATGCAAAGTCAATTTTACAAACAGCAAGGACATGGTGGGAATGAATAGTGTGGCTATTTTTGCCGTTAACCCCAGTGGACATGATTTAACATAGAGTCCTCTCCCTCCATGACACAGAACATTGTTACACTGAGTGGTGTCTCTTATACTACTGATGCTGGTTTCTCCTCCCAGTTTTGCAGCTCACCATCTGGGTGCCCCTGTGCTTCAATTTACTTATCTGTAGAGTGAGGCTGGAAATAGGCCCTACTTCACAGGGTCACTGTGAACATTTAATGAATTACTAGGCATAATGATCTTAGGCCTGAAGTGCTCAAAAATTGTTAGCTGTTATCATTAAGATTATGTTGCTTTGTAACAATTATTTACGCTCAGGTTTATTTCTCTGTTAGACGTTGGACCCGTTGAGGGAAAGACCTCCCTGCATTTAATCTTTCATCAAAAATTATTGAGCATCATGATATGCCAGGAGCTAGGAGCTGGGGAATAACTAGCCCCAGTAGGACAGAAGCCTATAACTATGTTATTTTTAGCACCATGTGTTTTCATTCTGCTATCTTACTTCCCTAAACTCCTGCCTCCATCTACTTTTTTGTTTTTATTTTTCATAATTTGTTGTTGTTTAAATCTTTGGAATATTTTAAAACATCTTTGGTGATCTCTTTCATATATATCCACTGGTTATTCTGTATGTGCCTCTTTTTGTTACTCCAACATGATAAGTTATAGTACATTAATGAGGTTTTGACTTCTTTTTTTCTATATTTTCCAGGGACTCTGTTTATTCCCTTTGTATCTAAGTTTGTGGTAGAAATTGAATACCTTTAGAGGGAACTTATTATGTTCATTTAGCCAAATGGTGGCATTATTCATCTGTTCCTTCTCCTGGCAAATGGGGGTAGTGAGTACCCAGAGCTGTTGGGTGGATTATTTCTGTCATTTCAGCAGGCAGCAGAGCCACTTGGTACACAGGTTTTCTCATTTGTCACTTGGGAATAATGTTAACAACTCTACTTATCTCTAGGGTTGTAGTGAAAGGAAATTAAAGAATAGAAACAAATGAAGACCTAGATAGATATTTCTCCAAAGAAGATGTACAGGTGGCCAACGGGCCCATGAAAAGATGATCAACATCACTAATTATTAGAGAAATGCAAATCAAAACTATAATGAGGTACCACCTCACACTGGTCAGAATGGCCATCATTAAAAAATCTACAAATAATAAATGCTGAAGAGGGTGTGGAGAAAATGGAACCCTCCTACACTGTTGGTAATAATGTAAAGTGGTACAGCAACTATGGAAAACAGTCTGGAGATTCCTTAAAAAACTAAAAATAAAGTTGCTATATGATCCAGCAATCCCACTCCTGGGCATATATTCAGACAAAACTATAATTCAAAAAGATACATGCACCCCTATGTTCATAGCAGCACTATTCACAATAGCCAAAACACGGAAGCAACCTAAATGTCCATCAACAGATGAATGGGTAAAGATGTGAATGGATAAAGATGTGATATATATACATACATACACAATGGAATACTACTTAGCCATAAAAACAAATGAAATAATGCCATTTGCAGCTACATGGATGGACCTAGAGATTATCATACTAAATGAAGTAAATCAGAAAGAGAAAGACAAACACCATATGATAACACTTATATGTGGAATCTCAAATATTACACAAATGAGCTTATCTATGAAACAGAAACACTCACAGACATAGAGTTATGGTTGGCAAGGGGGAGAGAGGGTGGGGGAGGGAAGGATTGAGAGTTTGGGATTAGCAGATGCAAACTATTACATATAGGATGGATAAACAACAAGGTCTTACTGTATTAGCACAGGGAACTCTATTCAATATCCTGTGATAAACCATAATGGAAAAGAATATGAAAAAGAATGTATATATGTATAACTGAATCACTTTGCTATGCAGCAGAAATTAACATAACATTGTAAAACAACCATACTTCAATAAAATAAATTTAAAAAAGAGAATAGAAACAAGTTTAGAAAATGTCTTAATATTATCTGTAATGGGAATGAGGTCACATTTAACAAGGAGCAAATGTAGCCAGACCCGTGGAGGAAAGAAATTGGCAAAGACCCAATAAATTCTAGGGACCAAAAGGAACTTGTATTGGTCTAAAGATTTTTGAAAAATAAGGATAATATTTTACTTAACATAACGGCTCCCTATCTTTTTCATCTTTCCCAACATTTTCCCCCCTACTTCTTGAATCTAAATCAAGGTTGAACACAGAAGCTTCAGTATGATGTAAAATCACTGTTGCAGTAACTATAAAATGTTGCATGTACTTCATTTCCGTTAGTACAATGTGTTCTGCTTCACTTTTATTTTACTCTATTAGGTATGCAGCCCATTTGCCAGGGTGAGTTATATCCTCTTAGAGTTTGGTTATATACCTAGTATATTTTGTAAACAGAATTTCCATTAAAAATGAATTACTTTTCCTTAGAGCTAATTGATGGGGCTGACACATCGCTAAATTCCTTTTCTGAGCCAAGATTTGTCACCTTGATCAAAAGCTGGCAAAATGCAATTTGTGATCATTTGAAAGGTACAAGTGGTGTGTGCCCTTCAAAAGGTTTTCTTTGTGGCACACTTGCCCTTGATGTTTGTCTTTAAAGCAATTAACCAGCAGGAACAAAGAAATAGCAACTCTGCACTCTGATTCCTCATATAGTCTTGGCATTCACCAGAAACACTTTTCTTCATTTAGGAAGAAGTGTTCTTCTGACAGACAGTCTGGAACAAAGTGTGCGTACACACACA
Organism: Balaenoptera musculus; assembly: GCF_009873245.2. NCBI lineage: Eukaryota > Metazoa > Chordata > Mammalia > Artiodactyla > Balaenopteridae > Balaenoptera > Balaenoptera musculus. Next base: position 8,700,432 of record NC_045788.1, on the reverse strand, counting down.
CAATGAGTCAAGAGTTGGATTGCGGAAACACGAGACCCCCAAACAGTAAGCTAAAGATGTGATACCCGATGCTTGGCAGAAAGATTATGTTCATTGTACGCCTTCCGAAATCCAGCCCATGACACAAACAGTCATCGCTGTTATTAGTAATCACTCCCCAATATTTTCAGACAAGGAGGGAAGAGAAAAGCATTGGTTTGGTGAGATCATCTCTCTGCTTCTTTCAATTTTACCAATAAAAAGTTGTTAAAGAGGTTTTCTTTTTCTGATCATAAAATTAATACGTGCTCATTATATGAAAGAAAAAATCAGAAAATATAGAAAATTAGCAGTGAGAATAGAATTGAGAAGAATTTAGGACATTATCCCAACCAGGTCTATTTGGTTGTTTTCATTTATGAGTGTAGATACAGACTGTGGTCAAAAGATTTAATTATTTGGGGCTTACAAGGTCCATCAATGGGGGAGCATGATCAGGTAATTTCTATGACCTCTGAGGAAACAAAGGGATTTCTTGATGGAGTATTTGCCCCATTGTTCTGAACTAATTAGCTTTTAAAATATCCTAAGCTTCATTTTTCATGAAATTTCCCACACAAACCCACTTCCCCTCAGTTTCTCAAAATGACATACATGTGAGGAGAGAGAAGTCCTATGGAATCTGTACAGAAAAAAAGCCAATGCTCCGAGATGCATTTGGAAGGCTTGTTTTCACAGAAATGAGGGAGGTCAAGATCAGTGAGGCTTGGGCTGAATGTGTTGATTTGCAGGAGAAAAGGAAACTTTTTTTTTTTTTTTTTATGTTGAACATCAGTAAATGATGAATACTTTTCTGTAACAGCATAAAGCTGTGTGAAGTTGAGGGCAAGTCTATAAAATGAAGAACCTCATGGGAAACAAGAAAAGAAAACCATCTTTGTAAATGTCCTCCCTATAAAAAGAGAAGAGAGTAATGAATAATGATTATTCACTGATGGGTGACAGAGGATAATGGCCCAACCCACCATCGGGTGCTCCCCTAGGGAGCTGCTCCCCGTGCCATCTCTCCCCCACCAAGAAAGGGGAGGGAGGGAAATGGTGGGCAGTGATAATTAGTGGGAAAGACACTGCACAGCTCACAGGGTGCCCAGCGCCCCAAGGTGAGGCTTGGAGAGAGAAGCTAGAGACACCACTGCTTAAACAGCTTAAACAGAGGGGTAAGAACCAAAGAGGCTAGAAATAAGTGTTCATTTTCTGCTTGCGTCCCTTTCAGGGCTTGGGAGAAAGTGGTTTTCTATCTCCACCTGCACACATTTTTCTATGTGGGTTACAAAGTTCCACAAAGTGTTTTGATCCCTGCTGGCCGTGTTAGTATAAAGAAAGTATTTATTCATATAGCAACTGTACTAATAGTAATAGTAGTAATAATAGAGTATGTACTAGCTAATGTTAGGGAGGGATGTCACAGACATTCCAGTGCTTTACAAGGATGACTTCATTTCACCCTAATCCAATGCTGTGAGGTAGGTGCTATTGTTACTTATTTTATTGATGAGGAGACTGAGCTTGAAGAGGTCCCCTAACTTGCCCATTGGCATTGGAAATAGATGGCAAATCCATGGAGGTGGTGAACCCCAGCAGTCTGTCTCCAGGCCCTTCACCCACTGCCTACCTGGGAAGTAAATAATGAACGTTTATTGCGCATTTCCTACGCTCCCAGATGGTACTACGTAGTCGATGTGCATCATCTCATTTACTGGCACAAAGCTGATGAGGCAGGTACACATATGATGTTCACATTGTAGATGCAGGACTGGGTTTATACAGTTTCAGCGACTCACCTCCGTCAGGTGAGCAAGTCAGGCTCCTCCCTTGCTGACGTGAGGTCTGAGGTACCCCAGCATGAGCACCCTGAATCCTTGTTCTATGTTGTCATTTTAACACTCTTTTTACTTATATGTTGAAAAGTCTTTTGAAAAAGATAAAACTTTCCCTTCTGTCTATTTTTCTTCTTTTTTTTAAACCATGATGCTGTCTTACCACTTATTTTTTCTTTCAAAAAATGTGCCTCTTTTGGACTACAAGAGGAAAGGACTCATTGGGTGATAGGCTTATTAAAAACCCTCTCTTTTGAGGAGATGGGGACCCCTGAACACTTTCACGCTTCCCTTGTGAGCACAGACCGAGAGCATACTAAATTTTGCGATTTGGTACTTGACAGTGACCACTGCTTAATGCTTTTTAGGTGTGTTAGAAACCCTGCAGTGCCTCTAAATTGTGTAGGAGTACTCCTTGGGGAGAAATGTCTTTCTGACCCCAGCTTGCAATCAATTAACACCATGAAGCATGGGAATTTATAACCCTTGCTTTTTATTTTCTCAGCAAGGGAGAATATGGAAGTCACCAACGCTGTAATGGAGTCAAAGGAAGCATTCTGATCTGTTGGTCCACAGATCTCTTTTTGACCCATGTTGTAAGGTCAGCACCAAGTGATACTGTTTCAACCATCCCCCAGCATTACGCTGAGCGCTGTGTGGCTTTTTTTTTTTTTTTTTCTTTTTTAAACAAACTTCCAACGTCTAACTTTTTAATTCTTGCCATCACACCAGCTGGCTCGTAATTAACCGCTGGCATCATCAATATCTCGTCAAAGTTAATGAGTTTTTAACATAATTTTTAACTGCTCTGAAGAGGTTACAGAATTAAAAGAACAAGAATAATGTATATATTTATTCACAGGCAAACAGAGGGATGAAAGATACGAATCCAGCTCTAAGGCCTCTGAGCAAGGAATTGGAGACAACTTCCGGCCTTCCTAGTGAATCCAGTGGTCAAGGGTGAAGGGGTTTACATGCCTGAGTGGCCTACACACCATTTGTACTCGCTAAGAGCTAACATTTACCTTTATTTGAAATTGCTTAGGCTGAACAGCCATTCAGATGCAAAGAGATAAATGCTTAGGATTGATTTTTTTTTTTTCCTCTCTCTTTGGCCCTCAGACTCAGAGATTTCACTTAATCAAAGTTCCCATTGCTCAGTCCACTACTGTCAGCCAGAGAGCAAGGGCCATCTCTTTCCTTCCCCTCGTCACTCTCCCTCCCTCTACTCCTCTCCTCTCCATCCCCTCTCCTGCCTTTCCCTTTCCTTCTTCCCTCCCTTCCTCCCTCCTTTTCTTCCTAGATTCATTCCTTCCTCCCTCCCTCCCTTCCTTCCCCCTTTTTTATCCCTATTCCCCCCTCCCATGTCCCTCACTCACCCATAGCCAACCATTTTTAAAAGATTGATGTATATCCTTTTATCTGTATATGTCCTTATACAATGTGTGCTGTTGTTTCTGAACACGGGTTTTTAATTAACACGAATAGTATTGTGTTATAGATATCGTTCTCTCTTTTACTGTTTTTAATCTTTCTGTGTGGCTTTGCATATGTCTGCTTGTTCATTCTAACAGCTGCAAAATATTCACATGGAACAAATGCATCTCCTCGTGTTGGACCAGGATTGCCTCCAATTTCCCACCTCCATGAGTGATGCTGTCATGAATATTTTCATGTAGGTTCCCATACTGACCTGTGTGGGAATTCCCCTGGAACATTCCCAGGAGCTAGAATGCTAGGGCTTAGGGCATGACTGAACTTCATTTGATTACACAGCTATATGGCTCTCCAATGGGGCTGTGAAGTCTGCATGGGAATTCCTGTAGCCCACACATTGCCCACATTTGTCATTATCCTGGTGTTTGTTTATTTTTTATTCTTTTTATTGAAGTATAGTTGATTTACAATGTTGTGTTAGTCTCACGTGTACAACACAGTGATTCAGTTATACACATATTTTTTTTTCTGATTCTTCTCCATTATAGATTATTATAAGATATTGAATATAGTTCTCTGTGCTTGTTTATTTTATATATAGTAGTGTGTATGTGTTAATCCCAAACTCCTAATTTATCCCTCCCTCCCCACCCCCTTTCACCTCTGGTAACCATAAGTTTGTTTTCTATGTCTGTGACTCTATTTCTGTTTTGTAAATAAGTTTGTTTGTATCATTTTTTAGATTCCACATATAAGTGATATCATATGGTATTTGTCTTTCTCTGACTTACTTCACTTATTATGATAATGTCTAGGTCCATCCATGTTGCTGCAAATGGCATTATTTTATTCTTTTTTTATGGCTGAGTAATATTCCGTTGTGTATATATACTACATCTTCTTTATTCATTTGTCAATGGACATTAAGTTTGCTTCCATGTCTTGGCTATTGTGACTAGTGCTGCTATTAACATAAGGGTGCATGTATCTTTTTGAATTAGTCTTTGTCCTTTTTGAATACGTGCCCAGGAATGGGATTGCTGGATCATATAGTAGCTCTATTTTTAGCTTTTTGAGGACCCTCCATACTGTTCTCCATAGTGGCTGCACCAATTTACATTCCCTCCTGGTGTTTAATATTTACCAATCAAATGGTATTAAGTGACATCTCATAGTTGTAATTTACCTTTCTCTCATTATTAATTAGCCTGAATTCTTTTTATGTATTTCTCAGACTCTGTGTTTTCTTTTTTGGTAATTGCCTATTCATATCTTTTGCCCATTTTTTCTATTGAGGTTTGTAAAGTTTTTTTTGTTGATTTGTAAGAGCTTTCTCTTTTCCTCTTTTTCTTTTCTTTTTTAAAAAAACATGTTCTACATACTAGTTCCTCAACAGTTTTGGACATGGCACTATTTCCCACCAGTGTCACTTGTCTGTTAACTTTGTCCATCATTCCCTACCTTGCACTGATCCCCTTAATTTTGATGGAATTTAATTAATTTTGTCCTGATAGTTTGTGCTTTTGGGGTTTTGTTTAAGAGGTTCTTCCTCACCATTAGATCCTAAAGATGATCTCTGACATTATTAAATCTGCTACCTTTAATCCACCTGATGTCTACCTTGCATGTGGTGTGAGGTAGGGATCCAGTTTTATTTTTCTGCATATAGTGAACCAGTTTCCCAACTTCATGTATTATATAGGCTAATTTTTCCCCATGGATTTGGGTTGTACAAACACATTTCCTTTTATATATGGGTCTCACTCTCAACTGTCCATTTTCTCACATAGACCTACTTGTTTGTTCTTGTACCGCTGCCATGTTACTTTCGATTACTGTGTTTTTATTATATGTCTTAATATTTGGTAGGGTCAGCACCCTCCTCATATTTTCTCTTTAATTGCAGGGTTGACTTAGCTATTCATGAGTATCTTTTATATACATTTTAGAATAATAATTGGAAGTGCATTTGGGAAGAATTGACATCTTTTTGAAGTAAACATCCTATTCAACAGCATGAACTGTCTCTTGTTTCACTTTGATCTTTTATGTACTTTAATATAATTATATACTCTCATCCATAGAGGTCTCATGTATTAATTTTTAATTTAATTTCCGACCTTTGTCTTTTCAAGAACCTTTAATGCTTTTTCCAACAGCACAAGCTCAGACCATTGGCATGAGGACAGGCCATGTGGTGTTGTTTGAATCAGTTGTTCCCCAGAGCAGTTTCTAGTCTGGTGTTGAACTGGCTGGGAAAGACTCATCTGCATGCTTTGTTAAAATTAAAAATGACTGGGATCTAACCCTGCAGGGATTTTGATTTGATTGGTTCAAGTGGACTTAAGAATCTGAATTTTTCCTAGTTCTCAGATGATTCTAATGGGCAGCCATGTTTGGGAACAGCTGTTCATTGCACTAAAAGATGATTTTGAGTTTTTTATGATTCTTCCCTCTTCTCCTCCATTTGAGAGAGTACCCTGAGAAAAGGTAATTCTGAGATAAGAAGGAATTCTGAACCAACATTGGTAATTACAAATACAGGTCATCGTAAATTTATTGTACATTTTTTACCTTTAACGCCTTAGGTCAAAGGTATGCTAAAAACCCTCTGAATACTATTTAAAAGGAAATTAATTCAAGTAGTTCAGGATAACTCCATAATACAAAATTTATTCTTCTTTCCAAGCCCAATAAACAAAACAGGGCAATTATAACGGCAATGATAACTTCTAGATGGCTAGCAAATTGAAGTCAACGTCCGTTGTGAGATGAAAATTCTATGCTTTGTACCAGTGCAACGCACGTTTTAACCTCTACTGGACGAAGTTTACAGAAATGGATTTCATCAATGACAAATCAATGAGGAGACAGTTGTATCTTTCAGGAGCAAATGGGCAACAGGGAAGATGGATGGTCAAGTGGAAGTGTATAATTATCTATTCTAGCTATCCTGAAACTTTAATGAATGAGCCCTTAAATGCCATTTAAGAAAAGGTGGATCAATTGCTTGGCCACTTGTTCACCTGATCTATCATGTTTTATAGGGACATGTTAAAGTCTTTGTTGACGCAACAAAACTGTATTTCATGATGGAATTTAAGGCAGTAAGTCTTCAAGGGCCTGAAACAGTAAACAGAGCATCAAAACCTCATGTCATGAGGGATGGTGGTTATGTTGAGCTGTGTTCTAGTGGTCCTAAAAGCATTTATGAATTTGCCTTCAAATGCCATTGGAGAATTGTTTATCACAACTACAACTGAAGCTCTGAAACTTAAAAAAAAAAAGCAAAAAACAACAGGCCTTTATGAACACCCTTTAATTCATTGAAAGACTGAAATGCTTTAGTCTTCTCATGGTTAAGTCATTGTGATGGCTTCATTTTCATTGCTTGCACCTAAACCTTGCTTTACAGCTGTTGTATGGCATCCTCATATTTATTCTGCCTGGTTGATTTCCTATTTGTGGATGAAATTCAAAGTTGATGGGCTTCATGGAAATGGAAAGTGATCACATAGGAAAATTTCAAACTAAACATTTGTTAGGAACTTTTAAGACAAAAAGTGGTATACTGGTAATTCTAGAGAAGAAAGATCAAGTGTCTTTTCAATAACCTTTACAGGACTCTTTGTTCAGCCCTTTCCTGCCCAAGAACATCGTGGTGGATGATCTATCTATCTATCTATGCATCTACCTATCTATCTACCTATCCATCTGTATATCTATGTATATCAGCAATGTGATATATATGTATATCAACAGTACCTGAGGCTTCTGTAGTGTTTACCATTTACAAATTTTGAGCCACCTGTGAGCCATTGTCAGCAATATCTGACATTTCTTTTATATTTATGAATTACAAAGCATGTTTTAAAAAATAACTTTCACAGTTGAGTCTCCTTATAACTCTGTGAAGTTTGTATTATTAAACCCATTTTACAGATGGGAAAATTTGGCCAAGGAGCCAGTGAATCTATCTTTAACTCAGGTTTGCTGACTCTAAATTTCCCCAACACTCTCAGCCTGATAAAATACTTTCCCTTGCATTGATACGTCTATATTTCACATTTAGGAGTAGAGAGCAGGGGTTGGTAAACTGTCTGTAAAGGGCCAGAAAGTAAGCATTTTAGGCTTTTTGGGCCGTAGGGGTGCAACTCTCTTGCCACTCCTTTCTTCCGCCTTCTTGGAGTATGAAAGCAGCTTAATCAGTGCTTAATGGGTGTGTCTATCTGTCTTCCAATAAAACCTGATTTTGCAAAACCAGGCTGGCCAGATTCAGTCCAGGGGCTGGGGTTTGCTGACACCACGTACAGAGTAATGAATCTTGCGAAGAGAAAAAGTAAAATATGTGTGGAACCCAGGTGCGTTTTAGAATCCTAATTCCTCACACGTAACTCACTTGGGTTTTTGTCCTGATTTCATGGAAGGGTTACACTCCACACCACGTCATGAAGCTCCCCGGCTGTCACGTCTAGACCTTTCTTCTCTTTCTTCCCAGCAGCTGTCACCTCTTCCTCGGGCTCCCTTATCTTTTCTTTTTTTTTCTTATAAATTTATTTATTTTATTTATTTATCTTTGACTGCTTTGAGTCTTCGTTGCTGCACGTGGGCTTTCTCTAGTTGCGGCGAGCGGGGGCTACTCTTCGTTGTGGTGAGCGGGCTTCTCATTGCGGTGGCTTCTCTTGTTCCAGAGCACGGGCTCTAGGCACGTGGGCTTCAGTTGTTGTGGCACGCGGGCTCAGTAGTTGTGGCTCGCAGGCTCTAGAGCAGAGGCTCAGTAGTTGTGGTGCATGGGCTTAGTTGCTCCGTGGCATGTGGGATCTTCCCGGACCAGGGCTTGAACTCGTATCCCCTGCATTGGCAGGCAGATTCTTAACCACTGCGCCACCAGGGAAGCCCATCCCTTCTCTTTTCTGAACGGAAGACCTTTCTTTCCATAGTCTCTCTTGTCCCCCTCTGCTGTTCCAAGTCCTCCTTCCTTAGGGGTCTTCCTGTCTCTCTTCTTACTTGCAATGACCAGCTCTTCAGGAGCATTCTCATTTCCATCCCCACCCATCATTTTCTCTCAGCACTAAGAGGGGACCTGGGAATTGATTCTCCTTTGCAGCTAAGAGAAAGGATGATTATTAATACAAGTCAATGTTTCCTCTGCTTAATATAGGTAAAGCGCTTACCCTAGAGATTGGCACAAGGCAAATGCTTAGAAAATAACTATCACTTTTGCATTGGGAACCTGATAAGGAGTTTTGGAGGCTGTCGAGTACTATGCAAATGTAAGTCATTGTCTAGTATTATGGCAGTTAAGACAGCAAAAACTTTCACACAACCCAGAGAGCTCAGAAGTCTTGCATTTAGGACTTACTGGGGGGGTGATGCTTTCATGGTCACTGAGGGGGTTTCTGAGTAAAATCTATACTTCCAGACTATGCTAGTTTCCCTGTGGAAAATATTTGCTTGTTTTGCATTAACTCAAACACGAGGGCATTTTTGCTTAAAGATTTTGTGGCTTGGGGCTTCCCTGGTGGCGCAGTGGTTGAGAGTCTGCCTGCCAATGCAGGGGACACAGGTTCAAACCCTGGTCTGGGAAGATCCCACATGCCGCAGAGCGACTAGGCCCATGAGCCACAACTGCTGAGCCTGCGCGTCTGGAGCCTGTGCTCCACAACAAGAGAGGCCGCGATAGTGAGAGGCCCGCACACCGCGATGAAGAGTGGCCCCCGCTTGCTGCAACTAGAGAAAGCCCTCGCACAGAAACGAAGACCCAACACAGCCATAAAATAAATAAATAAATAAATAAAATAATTAAAAAAAAAGACTTTGTGGCTTGAAGAAAAGGATCTTCTTGGAGTTGACAGCAGATTTTATTCAATAGGACCTGCTTCTGGGAGCTCCATGTTTGCATTCCCAAGGAATAAAGAGCCTCAAACATGTTTCCAGCCAGAGAGTCACTTGCAGAACAGAACTTTGTGAATTGCACTGAAGAACCTGATGTTAAAAATTTATCCTATTTTTTTATAGACATAATAACATGATCACAATATTTTAAAGCAAACTGTCATGTGCAACGAATACCACAATGTAAGTCACTTTTGCATATTTTTCAATCATTTTCAAAGCATTCCCCCATCCTTGCACTCATTCACTCAAGCAAACATGATTTTCAACTGCCTGTTACATGCCAGGTGTCAAATAGTAAGACATAGTTTATTCTCTCTAGGAGTATGATCCAGTGGGAGAGACAGTCACGTTATAAAAGTCTTCAATAGAGGCACCTACAAGAAGATCCTACAAGACAGAGTGTTTCTGTAACTGTGAGGGTGCTGAATATTCATGGAGTCCTTCATTGTTTTAGAACAATTTTAAGGTGGTTTACAGAGTATATATAATTAGACAGAAACTAAGTAGTGAGGAAACTGGGACCAAGAAAAAAAATAAGGGTAGGATAGGAAAAGTCCATTGAACTAAATGTAAGGTTAGTAAAAAAACACATATCATAAATTATACACATATTAGAGATGAGCTATAAATTTGGCTCTAAGCTTCACACCAGTCAAAACAGAGAGGAAACCATGACACTTTCCATGATCAGAGTATATCCTGAAGACAAAACAGAAGAACTATTTCTAGTGAACATTTCTGAGAGAAATGTATCTTGTGGGTTTTCCTAATTGACACCTAGTCTTCACTGTCCCTACATAAGTCCCCACATAAGTCTCCTGTAGGGTGTTTCTTATACCTTCCTTCAAATAGACCAGTAGGGTAATGTCAGAGCAGAGGTCAGCAAAAACACTTGATATCATGCCAGAACAATGTCTCCTGATTAATTCTTATCTTCTGCTTACTCTGTAGATCAGGTGCATTGCATCTAGAGGAATCAATATTCTGATTAACTTTTAAGAGATCCTCCATGTCTCTTATTTCTCTCAGTTGAGCTTTTGTGAGTAAATGGCATCAGAAAATTTGAGTTTATACTGAGCAAATCTGAACAAGACTGCTTTAAACTAGCAGAGACTGAGTAGTCTTTAACTGGCAAAATCAACTTCTCTTTCACCTGTGCTGTGGACTGAATGTTTGTTCCACCAACCCCACCCCCCTGCCCTATTCATATGTTGAAGCCCTAATCCCCAACATGATGACATTTGGAGGTAATTAGTTTATGAGGGTGGAGTCCTCTTGATGGGATTAGTGCCCTTAGAAGAAGAGACAGAGAGAGCTTGCTTTCTTCTTCCCCTCCGCTCCCTTTCCCTTCCCTCTGCTCTGTCCTGTGAGGATACATCCAGAAGACAGCTGTCTACAAGACAGGAAGTAGGTCCTCACCAGACACTGGATCTGCCAGGGTTTTGATTTTGGATTCCCAGCCTCCAGAACTGTAAGAAATAAATGTTTGTTGTTTGTCAACCAGTCTATGGTATTTTTGTTATAGCAGCACAAACTGACTAAGGCATGCTCTGATCTAATAATTTTGTGGTAATGGAGTGAAGGAGATCATGAGAAAATAAAGGTCAGAAATAGAGAAACAGAGAGTTACAATTTTAGTATATCTTGGAGTATATAATTTTTTGCTTTGCTACATCTGTATCTAAACATCTGTCTTCCAGGCCCTCAATTAATGTCAATAACATTAGCTCCCATATCTAGAGCAGTGACAAAACCCCTTACAAGGGACAGAAGAGGATGGGTTGACATTAGGTAAATTGGCATGGAAATAACTATATATGTATTTTAGTGTTTAATATTATCATGTAATAAATGAGTTGCAGAAATCAGTATTAGGTAAAATAATATTTTACTTTTCCTACCATTTAGCAATTAAAGGACACTGTTTTTTTTTTTTTTTTTGGCTGCGTTGGGTCTTCATTGTTGCGTGTGGATTTTCTCTAGTTGTGGCGAGCACAGGCTACTCTTCATCGTGGTGCACGGACTTCTTATTGCAGTGGCTTCTCTTGTTGCGGAGCGCGAGCTCTAGGGCACTCAGGCTTCAGTAGTTGCGGCCTGCAGGCTCAGTAGTTGTGGCTCGTGGGCTCCATAGTTGTGGCTCACGGGCTCTAGAGTGCAGGCTCAGTAGTTGTGGCGTATAGGCTTAGCTACTCCGAGGCATGTGGGATCTTCCCGGACCAGGGCTCGAACCCGTGTCCTCTGCATTGGCAGGCGGATTCTTAACCACTGCACCACCAGGGAAATTCCTAAAGAACACTGAATAGCATAAGCCCACTTCTTGCAAAACTTCCTAATAAAATGTTTCTAGAACTCATCAGAAGTGAAAAGTCTTGATATACCATGTATAGGTAGAATTTGTACCTATATTTCACTTATATTTTTGGAATTTTGTTTTCTTTATCATATCCATACTTGTTTATTGGAGAAAATTGAGTCATAGGAAAATATAAAGAAGATAAATGTCACCTATAATATTTCCACCTAGGAAATTTGAAATATTTCCAGCTGTTGAAATTTTACTCTATTTAAAATTATTTTTTTCTGTTCACACATATTCACATAATGGTGATTATATTTACTTCATTTGACATTATATTACAATAATTTTGCCCTGTATTATTAGAAACATCATTTTTGGTGACTGTGTAATATTCTGCCTGCTAAGTGTCTCATAAATTACTTAGCCTTTTCTATCATGAGTTTCTTGACATTTGGGGACAAAGTGGTAAATCACCTTGAAACGTGTCCCTTATCTCTGTAATCTTCGCACAGTACTGCATTTAGACCCAGGTAAGGATGACCCTTGTCCTCGCCCCCATGTTTGAGGGGACACACACTGCAGAGCACCTTCCTCAAAATTTCCTAGGTCCTCCTATGGTGCCTGGGACCAGCCCAGGCCAGCGGTCAGGGCTGGCTTCATGGGCTGTGACCTGTGAGGTCACACAGAGCCCCATGCTCAGATGGGCCCTTTTGTTTAATACTTTCCTGTCGCTGCCTTAAAAGTCTAAGTAAAATTTAAACAAGGGGTCCCACCTTTTCATTTGCACTAGGCCCAGCAAATTACATAGCTAGTCCTGAGTCTAAGCAAATTATATAGCCATAGAAAAAAATACTAGTTTTAAACAGAGTTAAATTTCAACAGTGGGTAATCCTGGGTGGAAATATTATAGGTGACATTTATTATCTTTTCTTATATTTTTCTATGACTCAAATTTTCTCCAATTATGTAATCATCTCAGCGGGTTGCTCTGCAGCCAGAGCAGAACATTTTCCTCAGGGCTCTCTCTGATCCTTAACCCTAATGTCAGGTTGACCAGATGCCCTGTGCTCTAGGATTTGTGCCTGTGGGGTTTCCTAGGGGCCTGGTTCCAGAAGGGCAGGCTAGCAAGAATATTGCTCATGTTGGAAAGGACAGTATGTCTTTTGCAGGGTCAGGTGAGGCCAGGCTGCCAGAATAGTGCTGACACTTTAATTCTGGGTGACTCAAATTGCTTATACAGTCAAGGGCCCCACATACTGGAGGGGTGGCCCTGCTTTGGCCAAAGCACTAAGCCTGCTCTGCTTCAGTTTTCTGTTATACTTCGCATATCCCCATCCTCCATGTCCTTCTCCCAGCTCTTGTCTTGGCACAATCTTGGTTGATTTTTGGCACAAGCTGAGAGTCCCAGAGAGTATGAAGTCTGATACAGAGGTGGCGAGGATGACAGTAACAAGGTCGTAGAAGGGCAGTGAGGACCTCCTTCTTGGCGAGGAGTATCCCCAAAAGTAAGGGCCTTGGTTGGGGCATCAATTCCCACAGAGCCTGAAGAACATTAACAAGGGCCCTGTTCTGAGTCAGGACTTATTTATAAACTCTTAGTTAATTTCTCAATGTTATATTTGGAAGCTGAAATTCCCACAATTTCTGGTATGAATGGAAAAGTCACAGCATATGGCAGGAGCGATGAATCTTAGGAAGCTTACATTTTTGCTTTTCTCAGAGGCTCCTCAGCTGAGAAATCTCTAGTTCCTTCCTTCCTTCTTGCCAGTTGGGGATCAGCTTGGCTCATCTGGTTTCTTGTGAAGGTTTGGACTGTGGCCTTGGAAACGCCAGGTGCCCTAGGGGCTTTGTTCTGGGCACTCTGTGTGTTGGTGGAGCCTGGGGGTGGGGACCACAGCCATGCTGGAGAACCTGTTAGTGCCTGGAGGTCCAGTTTTTATTCCTGACCTATGTTTGGCATCCAAGTCCTACTGTGCTAATTCAAGGCTCCTGATCCTAGGTTTTTACTGTTATCTGCTATTTCCTTGACTTTGGTTCCTTGCCATACCCAGAGGAGAAATGTAATCAAGGAGCATTTCCACATCAGAAGAGTCAAGGATGGTTTTGTGGAGATCTGATTGCATGTCCTGTGATTAGATACAGCAGGAAACTTGCAAGGTCATAGCTATTTATGAAGCCATAATTCATCCATTCATTCATTCATTCACTAAACATTTCTTGAACCCTAGCTACTTCCCTGGCACTATCATGGGGACAAGAAAAGAAACGAGCTTTATTTTTTTTTCCTTTTGTGGGGCTCACAGAAAAATGGGAGAGCAAAATTACAAAGTAATCTGAGAAGCATGAATTAGAGACATGTATCAAAGGCTGTGGGAAGCATAAAGGAGGATAAAGCTCTTTGCTGTCCTTGGAAGGAGGCCGGATGATCATGCAGGTCTTCATGGAGGAGGTGCTCTTTGAGCTGGGGCTTGATGGGGGAGTAGGAGTGCCCAGTTAGGTTGGTGCCACGTGACTTGTTCTGTCCAATGGGCTTTGAATGGAGTGCCAAGCCTCTAGGAAAAGATAGCTAAAAGCCAGTGTGTATCATCCATTTTTCCCTTTGGCAGAGTCTGTGGAAGCTGTGTGTTGAAATTGTGGAGCCTCGAGATGGAATCTTTGGTTGACCGCGTGGAAGAGAGCCACCCAGTAAGATCCCCCACCCACAGTGATCTTTTGCATAGGTGAGAAAAACCTCTGTTATGGTAAGCTATTGAGATTTAGGGTTACTTGTTGCAACAGCTTAGCTAATCCTATTATGACGGATTTAAGTTTTCCTAGCATGTAAGGTGACATTTACAAATGAGAGAAAAGCAGGTGAAACTTCATGGAGGTTTCCATGTCTTCATATCTTTCCTGAAGACAAGGATGCTGGTTTGTTTTCCTACCAATTCCTTTCCATCCTTAGCTAAAGGCTGCTCTGGAAGAAAGGACCCCTCTCTGTACTTCTGGGCTACCATATGCTCCTGTGGAGGAGAAGGCTCACAGGCAAAGAGGTGCAGGTCCTGTTTATAGAAAGCCGATGGACTGTGTGGAAATGGTGAATGCCAGGGTGATGGGGTGGGATGCTGACATCATTTTACCGATGATAGCTGAAGGTAGCAAAGACTGTTTGCCTGCCTCTTAGTCATTCCTGTAGTGGATATCTGGGCCCCATCATTTACGGCTGTATTTAGAATGTGGGGTACTTGACCCCTCTTTGTCCTTCTCTACTTACTGGCCTGTCATCAATTCTGGGCAACAGAAAAAGTCTCATTGAACATCCCACGATACTGTTTGCAAGCTTTTTGTGCAAGGCATTGGGGCCCAGAGAATCTGCCTCGTCTTTCAAATCATTAAGTGGCAGAACCAGGACGAAGTCCAAGTTCAGTATTTTTTCTCTCTCATTATCTGTTTGATATTTCTTTTGTTGTTGTTTGCTTTTCCTCTTGTGTCTTCTTCCTTATCACCCCAATAGCCAGGTCAGTTCATTTCTTTAAAGGGAATGAAGGAAACACAGTACAGTGGTTACATTCTTGAGGTAAGAGGCAGACAGCTTTGGTTACATCCTGTGCCATCTCTGTCTCCCAGCCCATCAACTTCTATCTGTGAGACCTTAGGCAAGTCACTCACTCTCTCTCCAGCCTCAGTCTCCTGATCTGAAAATAGGATAATGATAAATGCTATGGGGCATGTAACACACCAAGCACAGACTCTGGCTTAGAGCAACTGCTCAGCAAGTGCTGGTTACTAGGGTGAATCCAGTTTTCAGAATAAGGTCTAAGCAATATGGCGAAGAAACAAAATCTACTTCTGTCTTCAGCAGATTTTATTTTTATTTGTTGTGCCTCCTTGTCCTAGTCTATCCTCCCTTCCCTGTGTGCCCCACCAGGCATCTCCATTCAGCTTTGGTCCATTGAGAGCCCTCTGCTTCTATTTCTACCAAATCAAACCTTCTGGCATCTGGGTTTATCTTTCCAACAGAATGTGTTTCTCATCCTCTCAAACCCATAGCAGCAACACAGTGATCTGACAATGAAATTTTTTTTTTTTTCCTAACGGGGAAGATAAATAAATTTGTTTCAGACAGTTAGGTGCATTTTAAGTGAGGTATTTTGGAGGCAATGCTCTCTTTGCCCATAGCTTCCCACTTTATACTGTAAATCATGAAGGGAATCAATTGGTAAGAATTTATATTAGGGTAAGTAGACTGGTGGCCTCAACCCTCACATTGCATTCTGGCTCACTTGGGGGTCTTACATAAAAACAAGAGCAGAAAAAGGACACATGGAAACAGATAAACAGAAGCCCTGGCAGGACCAGCTTTGCCTTCGACAGGATAAGAAATAGTGGAGCCACTCCAACTAGATTTGGGCTAGTCAGTATGAAACTTTGTAGACGTTTTAGGAAAGTTGAGGTCACTTTCTTTTAGCTTCTGATATACAAATGGTGTAGCCCGAGCAGAGATAAATATATGTTGGCAATTATAAAGGTTCTACATCAGGATAGAGATGAAGATGTAACCCTGGTGATTTGTGATTCCATCACCAGCCCCTCAAGCTGTTTCTAACCTCTTATTCATAGCTTTCCTTGGGCTATATCTCTTATAAATACAAAACAAATGAAGTAGTGCAAATGAAAAAGCAGCTTTCCTTATGTCCTATTTCCATCACTTTTCTGGTCACCAGGGTAAATAAAGACACAAACTCCTGATCTGTGGGTAACAGAACTAATCCTGGTGTTTACAATGTGGAGAAAAGATGTCAATTGGCAGAGAATGCTGGGGAGGCTGAGAGAGACACTTGTGGCCTTTGAACTTCCCAAATGAAGAGAATTCTGAAGGTTGGTTATCTTTCATTTCATAGTCCAGGAGTATCTTGACATTCCCCACAGATGTCTTCTGAGGTTTTCAGGAGTCTCCATGGTGAAAGATACCTAAGGGGTAGATGGAATTTTTGGTCCCAAATCTTTGCCTTCCCTAAGATTCACACCATCTCCATCACTTTGTCATGGGTGCAGTGCATTTCCCCTGCCCTTGACTTTGGGCTTGGCTATGTGACTTTGCTTTGGCTAATGGCACCAGGGCAGAAATGGCAGTGTATCAATTCTCAGCCTAGGCCTCAGAGGTCCTTGTACATTTTCATTTGCTTTCATGTGCCTATCCCATCACCACAAGAACATGACCTGAATAGCTCACTCAATGGTCCAAGGAGAAAGAAAGACATATAGAGCAGAACAGAACTGCTGATATGAAGTTTATGAAATTGATGTTCACTATGTATGTGACAAGAGTTCAGAAACATTAAACAGATCCCGAGTGGCGATGTTATCTTAACCCTAAGTCTCAGTGATATACCGTAACAGAGGTTTTCTCACCCAGGCAAGGTCATTGTGGGTGGGGCATAGTTACTGGGTGGCTCTCTTCCAGGAGGTGACCCAAGGATTCGATCTTGAGGCTGTACAGTTTCAACACACAGCTTCCACAGATGCTGCCAAAGAGGAAGGGAGAAAAGGATGAGACACATTAGCTTTTAACTTTTTACCTCTCTCTGCCTGGAAGACTGTCATTTCCATTCAAAGCCCCTGGGTGAGAATATTCAGAGAACAGGACCTGTTTTGGGAGCGCTAACTGCCTCTGTCACACGCTTACGTCTCCTTCCAGCCTCAGCTCAAAGGGCACCTCCTCCTGCCCCCTTCTATGGAGAACAAATTGCTTCCTCCTCTTTATGGTTCCACAGTGCTTTGATATACGTTTCACCAGCCAATAGCAAGGCCCAAGTGCTTTAAATTTGAGCCCTCTTAAATTTTAAAAGGCTGCCTTGGCCTTAGTGGACATGTGTTACTCTGCCTGCTCAGCACCAATTTGCCTTCTTTCCTTTGGAGAAGCCCCTCTTCTGTCTTCAGTCCATGGCTGTGGAGGGACTGACCCACCTCTCAGCTTCGGGGAAGCACAGGTGACCAATCAGCACATTCCAGTCCCTGGACACTGAGCTTGTTGCAGAGATGAGCATGTGACTTCAACTGATATGACTCGAGCCAGGACTTTTCTTTTTCAATTTTTTAACTGAAATATAGTTGATTTACAATATTGTACTTGTTTCAGGTGTACAGCAAAGTGATTCAGTTATATATATATATATATATATATATATATATATTCTTTTTTATATTCTTTTCCATTATGGTTTATCACAGGTTTACACTGTCCTCTTCTTTGTCCCAGGAATGTCACATTTTTCTGTACTGTTCTCAGTTGTCTTGTCTCTATATTGTATAGAGTTCCCTGTGCTATACAGTAGGTTCTTGTTGTTTATCTATTTTATATACAGTAGTGTGTATCTGTTCAACCCAAATTCCTAATTTATCCCCCCACCCCTTTCCCCTTTGGTAACCATAAGTTTGTTTTCTATGTCTGAGTCTATTTCTGTTTTGTCAATAAGTTCATTTGTATCATTTTTTTTAGATTCCACAAATAAGTGATATCATTTGATATTTGCCTTTCTCTGTCTGACTTACTTCCCTTAGTATGATAATCTCTAGATCCATCCATGTTGCTGCAAATGGCATTATTTCATTCTTTTTTATGGAGGAGTAATATTCCATTACATATATATATATCACAACTTCTTTATCCATTCGTCTGTTGATGGGCACTGAGGTTGCGTCCATGTCTTGGCTATTGTAAATAGGGCTGCTATGAACATTGGGGTGCATGTATCTTTTCAAATTAGAGTTTTCATCAAAGCTAGGACTTTTGTTAGCATTTTTGAGAAAGAGAAGATTCCTAATTTATCCCCCCCACCCCTTTCCCCTTTGGTAACCATAATTTTGTTTTCTATGTCTGAGTCTGCTTCTGTTTTGTAAATGTCTGATCTGTTTCTGTTTTGTACTTGGATATACAGCTATCAAAGTAATGAGAGCTGGAGATATCTGAGGTCCCTAGTGGAGAAGGCCTGCTTGAGAATGATGTCAAAAGAGAGGGGAAGGTGGGACTGAGAGAGAAAGAGGTGGGACTGAGAGAGAAAGAGATGGAACTGGAAATAAATGCAGAGATGGAGATAAAAGAGTGGGGAGGAAAGAGAGAGGGGGAAGGCTAGTGTGACTTGAGCCATGTGAGATCCTGGGATTAACTGGGCCAGAAATCATTCTTTCTTGAACTTTTCAATGAAATTACTAAATTTTATTTAAATTTAAACTTATTTTCTCTTAAACCAGTTTGAGCAAGATTTTCTCTCACATGTAACCCAAAGATTTCTGAATTCGCAAATAGTTGAAACTAAGTAAAACACCCTAAAATGCCCAAATCTATCAGTATGTGGATAAGACAGGCAGCGTAAGACTTTTCCTCACTGATAGATGGAGAAATGGGGTCCATTCAGTAATGACTGTCCTTAGAGATTCCACGTGAGGTTGGATTGAATATGGAAAAGTCTGATCCTGCTTCCCCATGCCATCTTTTCTTTTCTTGCTTTTCCCTCCACGAACCGTCTTGATTATTTTGTTAGTCATGAGTAGTTCTTCACTCCTCAAGTCTCCTAGACCCACTACCTAACCCTGGATTCCTACAATTCATGTTCAGTTATTATCAGCCATCCAATCCTGGGTTTGTCCTTGATTTGTTGTGAGTGCCGGGAAGTCTCGAACTTTCTTCCCTTCCTCTTGCTTTGACTGACTGACTAGTAAAACAGACTTGATGGTGATACTGCAAGAAGGCCCTGGGGACTAACTCATCATGCAGCATCTTCCATGTACGGGTTACTTAGGTTGAGTGGTGATACACCAGTGCATTGCAAAAACCCTTGCTGTGGTGGGCTATTAGCATGCCTTCTTCATAACCTCTGCAACCTTGCTCCTTCCCTGAGTGGATAATGCTTCTCTGCATCCCTCTTTATGCAAAGTTAGGAATTTTCCTTCCTATTTTTCTGCTTCTTTCTTGCCCATATTTTTTCACCTTTCCATAATACTTCACAAAGTAGTGAAAGTTCACCTACTCTCTTTGAAGTCTGAATAGGCGTAATAATGTTCACTTACTAAAATTGTTATGATGACTATGAGATTAGCCACACAGAGGGAACAACCGAAAGCCTGGAGCATCAGAGATGCTAACATACATTAGTACTGTAACCTTCCTGGTGTGTGTACATTCTTTTCCTCCTCCACTGTGATGGTGAAATACAGTCCAAATATATTTCATCTTTTAAAGTAGAGGGGGGTGATGTGTCTTTAACATCTCTTCTTCTTTTAGTTGAATTCAAATTGAGAATTCTTGAAATTTTCAATGACTCACCCATTTCATGTGTGGAATTTCATTTGAGAACATGGCCTTGCCCCTTTCCTTCCATACACATGCCATTGTCTGCCACAGAAATGGAAAACCATGAGAATCCCTATTTTCAGCTAATCTCTGAAGCATTGTTCCTTTCCTGGGCTACCTTAAAGCACCAGTCTTATGTTGGTGGCTTCAGTGGTTACTGTGTGTTCTACAGAACACTAGCTCCATGGATTATTTGTGGGTGCCAGGAGGTCTAAAAATTTCCACAGCTGAATAAATTTGTGAGTCACTTGGCTTAAACCAAGAATATCATCTTCTTGTGAATCTCCAAGGAAAGCGGGGGAGAGATAATGCAAGGTTTCTCCAACCCATTTGGCCATGGAACCTATTACTGTTTGAGCCTCTCCTGGGACAAGCATTCCAGAGAACAGACTTAGGGAAATGCTGACCTCGTGTTCTAATTAGATTTCTCTAATCCTGTCCTCTTCTTTGTTCCAGGAATGTCACATTTTTTCTGTATTCTTCCTCAGTTGTCTTGTCTCTTTCATGCTGGCTACTTTTTTTGTGACGTTCCTGCTGGGTAAAGATAGTCATAGCCTGAATGATAAAACACAGTGATTAGTCAACCAAGTAGAAGAGTGCATAGTCACACCCGTGTGGGATGATAAATGTTTGCAATATGTTGAATTCAGTTTTGCTGCTTTTCTTTAACTGATAACGTGAATGGGGGAAGGTAATATTATCTCCATTCTTTTCTAGGACTTGCCTTCTGATTGGAACAGGAGAGGCTTAGTGAGGTCTTACACATCAAGAACATCTTTTGGGAAAATGGTCCACTTTTTCTTTGTAAGAACGCACATCAAAATAGATTAACCTGAAACTACAATCCTGCAGCTTGTGGACCAAAAACCACAGTTACAGAAAGATAGAGAAGATGAAAAGGCAGAGGGCTATGTACCAGATGAAGGAACAAGAAAAAACCCCAGAAAAACAACTAAATGAAGTGGAGATAGGCAACCTTCCAGAAAAAGAATTCAGAATAATGATAGTGAAGATGATCCAGGACCTCGGAATAAGAATGGAGGCAAAGATTGAGAAGATGCAAGAAATGATTAACGAAGACCTCGAAGAATTAAAGAACAAACAAACAGAGATGACCAATACAATAACTGAAATGAAAACTACACTAGAAGGAATCAATAGCAGAATAACTGAGGCAGAAGAACGGATAAGTGACCTGGAAGACAGAATGGTGGAATTCACTGCTGCGGAACAGACTAAAGAAAAAAGAATGAAAAGAAATGAAGACAGCCTAAGAGACCTCTGGGACAACATTAAACGCAACAACATTCGCATTATAGGGATCCCAGAAGGAGAAGAGAGAGAGAAAGGACCAGAGAAAATATTTGAAGAGATTATAGTCGAAAACTTCCCTAACATGGGAAAGGAAATAGCCACCCAAGTCCAGGAAGCGCAGAGAGTCCCATACAGAATAAACCCAAGGAGAAACACGCCGAGACACATAGTAATCAAAGTGGCAAAAATTAAAGACAAAGAAAAATTATTGAAAGCAGCAAGGGGAAAACAACAAATAACATACAAGGGAACTCCTATAAGGTTAACAGCTGATTTCTCAGCAGAAACTCTGCAAGCCAGAAGGGAGTGGCATGATATACTTAAAGTGATGAAAGGGAAGAACCTACAACCAAGATTACTCTACCCAGCAAGGATCTCATTTAGATTTGATGGAGAAATCAAAAGCTTTACAGACAAGCAAAAGCTAAGAGAATTCAGCACCACCAAACCAGCTCTACAACAAATGCTAAAGGAACTTCTCTAAGTGGGAAACACAAGAGAAGAAAAGGACCTACAAAAACAAACCCAAAACAATTAAGAAAATGGTCATAGGAACATACATATCGATAATTACCTTAAACGTGAATGGACTAAATGCCCCAACCAAAAGACATAGACTGGCTGAATGGATACAAAAACAAGACCCATATATATGCTGTCTACAAGAGACCCACTTTAGACCTAGGGACACATACAGACTGAAAGTGAGGGGATGGAAAAAGATATTCCATGCAAATGGAAATCAAAAGAAAGCTGGAGTAGCTATACTCATATCAGATAAAATAGACTTGAAAATAAAGAATGTTACAAGAGACAAGGAAGGACACTACATAATGATCCAGGGATCAATCCAAGAAGAAGATATAACAATTATAAATATATATGCACCCAACATAGGAGCACCTCAATACATAAGGCAACTGCTAACAGCTATAAAAGAGGAAATCGACAGTAACACAGTAATAGTGGGGGACTTTAACACCTCACTTACACCAATGGACAGATCATCCAAAATGAAAATAAATAAGGAAACAGAAGCTTTAAATGACACAATAGACCAGATAGATTTAATTGATATATATAGGACATTCCATCCAAAAACAGCAGAGTACACGTTCTTCTCAAGTGCGCACGGAACATTCTCCAGGATAGATCACATCTTGGGTCACAAATCAAGCCTCAGTAAATTTAAGAAAATTGAAATCATATCAAGCATCTTTTCTGACCACAAAGCTATGAGATTAGAAATGAATTACAGGGAAAAAAACGTAAAAAACACAAACACATGGAGGCTAAACAATACATTACTAAATAACCAAGAGATCACTGAAGAAATCAAAGAGGAAATAAAAAAATACCTAGAGACAAATGACAATGAAAACACGACGACCCAAAACCTATGGGATGCAGCAAAAGCAGTTCTAAGAGGGAAGTTTATAGCTATACAAGCCTACCTAAAGAAACAAGAAAAATCTCAAGTAAACAATCTAACCTTACACCTAAAGAAACTAGAGAAAGAAGAACAAACAAAACCCAAAGTTAGCAGAAGGAAAGAAATCATAAAGATCAGAGCAGAAATAAATGAAATAGAAACAAAGAAAACAATAGCAAAGATCAATAAAACTAAAAGCTGGTTCTTTGAGAAGATAAACAAAATTGATAAGCCATTAGCCAGACTCATCAAGAAAAAGAGGGAGAGGACTCAAATCAATAAAATCACAAATGAAAAAGGAGAAGTTACAACAGACACCACAGAAATACAAAGCATCTTAAGAGACTACTACAAGCAACTTTATGCCAAAAAAATGGACAACCTGGAAGAAATGGACAAATTCTTAGAAAGGTATAACCTTCCAAGACTGAACCAGGAAGAAACAGAAAATATGAACAGACCAATCACAAGTAATGAAATTGAAACTGTGATTAAAAATCTTCCAACAAACAAAAGTCCAGGACCAGATGGCTTCACAGGTGAATTCTATCAAACATTTAGAGAAGAGCTAACACCCATCCTTCTCAAACTCTTCCAAAAAATTGCAGAGGAAGGAACACTCCCAAACTCATTCTATGAGGCCACCATCACCCTGATACCAAAACCAGACAAAGACACTACAAAAAAAGAAAATTACAGACCAATATCACTGATGAATATAGATGCAAAAATCCTCAACAAAATACTAGCAAACAGAATCCAACAACACATTAAAAGGATCATACACCACGATCAAGTGGGATTTATCCCAGGGATGCAAGGATTCTTAAATATACGCAAATCAATCAATGTGATACACCATATTAACAAATTGAAGAATAAAAACCATATGATCATCTCAATAGATGCAGAAAAAGCTTTTGACAAAATTCAACACCCATTTCTGATAAAAACTCTCCAGAAAGTGGGCATAGAGGGAACCTACCTCAACATAATAAAGGCCATATATGACAAACCCACAGCAAACATCATTCTCAATGGTGAAAAACTGAAAGCATTTCCTCTAAGATCAGGAACGAGACAAGGATGTCCACTCTCACCACTATTATTCAACATAGTTCTGGAAGTCCTAGCCACGGCAATCAGAGAAGAAAAAGAAATAAAAGGAATACAAATTGGAAAAGAAGAAGTAAAACTGTCACTGTTTGCGGATGACATGATACTATACATAGAGAATCCTAAAACTGCCACCAGAAAACTGCTAGAGCTAATCAATGAATATGGTAAAGTTGCAGGATACAAAATTAATGCACAGAAATCTCTTGCATTCCTATACACTAATGATGAAAAATCTGAAAGAGAAATTAAGGAAACACTCCCATTTACCATTGCAACAAAAAGAATAAAATACCTAGGAATAAACCTACCTAGGGAGACAAAAGACCTGTATGCAGAAAACTATAAGACACTGATGAAAGAAATTAAAGATGATACCAATAGATGGAGAGATATACCATGTTCTTGGATTGGAAGAATCAACATTGTGAAAATGACTATACTACCCAAAGCAATCTACAGATTCAATGCAATCCCTATCAAATTACCAATGGCATTTTTTACGGAGCTAGAACAAATCATCTTAAAATTTGTATGGAGACACAAAAGACCCCGAATAGCCAAAGCAGTCTTGAGGGAAAAAAATGGAGCTGGAGGAATCAGGCTCCTTGACTTCAGACTATACTACAAAGCTACAGTAATCAAGACAATATGGTACTGGCACAAAAACAGAAACATAGATCAATGGAACAAGATAGAAAGCCCAGAGATTAACCCACGCACCTATGGTCAACTAATCTATGACAAAGGAGGCAAAGATATACAATGGAGAAAAGACAGTCTCTTCAATAAGTGGTGCTGGGAAAACTGGACAGCTACATGTAAAAGAATGAAATTAGAATACTCCCTAACACCATACACAAAAATAAACTCAGAATGGATTAGAGACCTAAATATAAGACTGGACACTATAAAACTCTTAGAGGAAAACATAGGAAGAACACTCTTTGACATAAATCACAGCAAGATCTTTTTTGATCCACCTCCTAGAGTAATGGAAATAAAAACAAAAATAAACAAATGGGACCTAATGAAACTTCAAAGCTTTTGCACAGCAAAGGAAACCATAAACAAGACGAAAAGACAACCCTCAGAATGGGAGAAAATATTTGCAAATGAATCAATGGACAAAGGATTAATCTCCAAAATATATAAACAGCTCATTCAGCTCAATATTAAAGAAACAAACACCCCAATCCAAAAATGGGCAGAAGACCTAAATAGACATTTCTCCAAAGAAGACATACAGACGGCCATGAAACACATGAAAAGATGCTCAACATCACTAATTATTAGAGAAATGCAAATCAAAACTACAATGAGGTATCACCTCACTCCTGTTAGAATGGGCATCATCAGAAAATCTACAAACAACAAATGCTGGAGAGGGTGTGGAGAAAAGGGAACCCTCTTGCACTGTTGGTGGGAATGTAAATTGATACAGCCACTATGCAGAACAATATGGAGGTTCCTTAAAAAACTAAAAATAGAATTACCATATGACCCAGCAATCCCACTACTGGGCATATACCCAGAGAAAACCGTAATTCAAAAAGACACATGCACCCGAATGTTCATTGCAGCACTATTTACAATAGCCAGGTCATGGAAGCAACCTAAATGCTCATCGACAGACGAATGGATAAAGAAGAGGTGGTACATATATACAATGGAATATTACTCAGCCATAAAAAGGAACGAAATTGAGTCATTTGTTGAGACATGGATGGATCTAGAGACTGTCATACAGAGTGAAGTAAGTCAGAAAGAGAAAAACAAATATCGTATATTAATGCATGTATGTGGAACCTAGAAAAATGGTACAGATGAGCCAGTTTGCAGGGCAGAAGTTGAGACACAGATGTAGAGAATGGACATATGGACACCAAGGGGGGAAAACTGCGGTGGGGTGGGGATGGTGGTGTGCTGAATTGGGCGATTGGGATTGACATGTATACACTGATGTGTATAAAATTGATGCCTAATAAGAACCTGCAGTATAAAAAAACAAACAAAACAACTAATACTAAACTTTCATTGGGTTATTTGTATGGAAATATGTTAATATAAATGTTTCAGACATTACATGAAATTTCTAAAAATCTTATATTTGTATGTGTATGGAAATATGTATGGAAATATGTTAATATAAATGTTTCAGACATTACATGAAATTTCTAAAAATCTTATATGTTCTGGTATGATGTTATACGTAATAATCCTAGTTATTACTTTAAAATGTATATCTCAGAAATAACTAATTTTCTTGTCAACTGCATTATTATGAACTTTCATCAAATCTTTAACCGTGGTCATTTTTAAGTCTTTTGTCATTTACAGACAGTTCTGGGTGTACTCTGATGATTTTGCAAATATGTTCCTATAACAGGGTTTCATCTTCAAGAAATTCATGGAAAAGCCTCTGACAAGTACAGGTTTCTGGTAACTGACTGTACTGCTGAACTGAATGAATAAGCATTTCAGAACTCTAATGAAAAACTGATGAACTCATAAAAGTGCTAACAAAAGATCAAGATAAAAAAAAAATTAATTACATGGGACTGAGTGAACTGATGAGGATGAATATAATTGTTGTGACTTTCTGTCTGAATTTAAAAAAAAAAATCCCACAAGGACTCAGAGGCAAAGAATATACAAATCAATTTTCACTGCAAAGTACAGGAGCTGTTACAGTGGAGGATTACTGGACTGAATGTCAATATTATGACATAGTATGAGTGTGTTTCATGTTTGGTAATTGCAATCATTGTTGCTTTTGTTGTGGTCATCCGTGTACAATGCTTGGTGTCAGTCTATTTATCTCTTGTAAAAATAAAATACAGTGTGTGTGAAAAAAAAAAAAAAAGATTAACCTGTAGTCATTTGATTTTTGTGGCTTATCTGTTTCTAATTTGCTTGCAAAAACTGGGGTGTATAATGTAGACCACACAAAAAGATGGAATTTTCATGTACACAGTTACCAATAAGAGTCAAGAAATTATCATTTACACATTTATGCCTTCCCTCTCTCTAAAATTTAGCGTATCATTAATTAATTAATATTAGCAAAGATTTCCGTCCCACCCTTTTTTGGGTTCCTTTTCATTGTAATTCAAATAAAACTTTTATAAAATGGAATTAGTGCATTTCACACATTGTAGCTAATTTTTAAAATACGGTCCCCTCTGGATTACTATATATCTGAATTAAATTAGGAGATCAGAATTAATGTCCCTGCTTTCCTTTTCCTTTTTCTTTCTTTGGTCTGAAGCTTTCTCTCTCTAATAAAAAGAGTATGATTTTTTTAAAGCCTGCTCTTAATTTTGTTTAGTCTAATAAGAGCCAACATATCCTACTTATTGTTTTCTTTGCTTTTATTTGTAAAGAGATATCACCTCTGTGACAGGTATATAACCTTAGGCAGCACGTAAATAAGGTATATCCTTCCTGTGCTTTTATCTTTTTACATAGGATTTAATTCTGGAATTCTCCATTTATGGAATCAATTTATTATTAGCCATTTTAGGGATACAATAAAGTAAAAGAATTTAAAAGCAGACTAGTTCTTTTTAAATGGGAGTCAAATAAGAAATGTATAGAATTTCTCTTTTATGGAACACACATGTTTATAATACTTGGGCCCGTTACATCACTTCTATAGTGATTTATATTTAAACTGAGGATATATTTATAAGAAATGCCTTTAAAGGTCATATATATATATACGTGTCATATATATATATATATATATATATATATATATATATATATATACGTGTTTATCACTTACAAATTCTGATTTAGTAGTTGTGGGGTGTGGCCCCAGCATCTAAAATTTTAAAGCCCCCCTCCTGGGTTTTACTGGTACACACTCAATTAAGAAGCACTGGTGTAGAATGTTCTATTTGGAAATAATGTCTACTGTGAGAAGGGCGCCTCATTCATGGCTGACAGGACAAAGGCACAGAGGGATGAAAGGATTTTTGTAGAAACCACACGGCCAGCCCTTGGGGGTTCCAGCAATAGGTAGGGATTATTTCCTCTTAGGTGCTCTCTTCCTCAACCCAAGCAAATGAGCGCTGGAGGATGTAGGCAGGGCCCTGGTTTTTGCAGAGGAGTGTAACTCACACTTGGCCCCTTAGTTATGCCTCTTCTGTGCTTTTCTAGAAAAAAACAAGTCCACATTGGCTGGAGCAGAGTACATGAGCAATCCGTGGGAACCCTAGCTCTTTTCTAATTCAGGATAGTTTTAGATTTGCTTTGGTTTAAATGGGCCAGCCTGCCTACACAGAATGTTTGGGCATGGATGGTTACAACTTGTCCAAATTTCCTCTTCACTCTTCTCCCTTCACCAACTCATACCTCCACCTCCTTTACTATAGTGTAAAAACACAAGGAAAAGGAATGGCTAGCAAAGGCAGTGCATTTCAAAGGTTAGAGTTGTGACTAAATCGGATCAGTTTTTCACATTCTTTGCCTGCAGGATGTGAAAGTCAACATGGGTCTCTGTGTGCAGGTCCCGTTTTCATGGCCGTTATAGAATAGGATCTTAGAAGGAATTCTACAAGGGGATGTCCAGAGCAGGGATAAAGGCATCCTTTCTGGTGGTGAAACATAGCTTTATGAACACGGACAAGCGGTCAGTGTTTCCCAGAACTTTCGTACTTTGTCATGCTCAACAATTACGCTTAACCACATGTGGTTAAGAAAAACATGCTTCAATGAGATTTAAGCATCAAGTCCCCCTCCATCATTTCCACAAATGAGAAGCAGATGTCCATATTCTCTGGATGATATTCAGGCCTTAATAACATTGCCATGCATTGGGCCCATTAATTGATGCTGACAGTAGTAATAAGAATAGTAATAATCATAGTAAACTTTTACTGAGGGATTACCATGTGCCAGACACTAATGTTTTAGGTAGATTACTTTCTGTAATCCTCACAAATGCCTATGTAGAAAGGTAGTGAATGTTTTTTATTTTAGGCCACCCATATTCTCTCTCCCTTTCTGTTGATAATAGTACCCAGATTTTCATTTCTTCCCCAAGGATATCCCCAATGATTTGGGGGACACAGATCCCATCCCCATTTCCAGGATAAGCCCTTGTAGACTGAAGCCAATCAACAAATCCCAGCTGCAGTGATTAGTTAAGGATGATCATGTGACCTAGTTTGGACCAATTAGATCACAGGAGAAATTTACAGAGGGATCCTGGATGTTCTGCGAAAATGTCTGGAGCGACATTCTTTTCGTGTTAAATATGAATGTGGATGCGTGGAAGCTGCTGAGGGGAGTCAGCCTTGGGTAAAAGTAGCACCAAAGAAGGCACTAAAGAAAAACTGGAAGAAATTAGAACTCTGTTGATTTCACTGAGCAGCTAGATTAAGCCTCAATTAAAGCCTACTCTACTTTTAGTGTTTTCACCCAATAACTTGCGTTCATCATTTAAGTTGAATTGGGTTTTCTCAATCTGACAACCAAAGGATTCCTAACAGGCTTTGATATTAAAATCTGTGTTTTATGGATAAGGGAATTGGCTGAGAGAATTTGAATACTTTGCCAATATAATTGACAAAGTAAATGGGAGATTAGGGATTTGAATCCAGGTGGTTCTATTCCAAAATCCATGAACATACTTGATAACGCAAGAAGGTAGAAGAAAATGTTATTGTTAAGGATAGAGTCCTCGAAAATAATGTTTCCCTTCTGTTTCTTACTCCTGATGGAATGTAGATTTAACTTGTGAAGAATGTGTAAGAAATTAATTTGAAATCTCAGGTTGTATAACCTTGGTTTGATATAACTTTCTATGTCTGGATTCTGGAGTGCTTATAGGAACCAAACATCTTACTGGAAAAATCATTATAAATCACCTTGTTATGAACTCATCACATGTAATATTTAACATTAAGTTTTTGGAACTGGGTTGGATTTAAGAATGTTGCCAAATCTGATTACATTTTTTAATAACTTGGGAAGTTTATAAAAATATACATGCTTGAGCTTAAGAACAGTCTGTTTGAGGTGAGATCCCAGGTATTTATGGTTCACAACTGGATTTGACAGCCCCTGGTTTAAGCTTGTGACTCTGTATAAAGAGAAACTGCATGTAGTTGTTAGGAGACCTAATGAACAGAGATTAAGCAATTGATCAAAAACAAAGTCCAGAGAGGGGTAGATAATTTATACTTGACAAAACATATTCTCCCCTCTCTCTCCTCTTCTCCCCTCCCCTCTCCCCTCCTCTCCACTCTTCTTTTCTCTTCTTCCTGCTTAGATTAGGAGGGAAAAGAGAAACAAGGAGACTTGGAAATACAGCTGGACTCCTTCCTCCAATAACTTGATAATTTTTTAGCAGTCAGTTAGAAATTTATCTTGCACATAGAAACAACCTAAATGTCCATTGATAGATGAATGGATAAAGAAGATGTGGTGTATATACATAACGGACTATTACTCAGCCATAAAAAAGAATGAAATAATACCATTTACAGCAACATGGATGCACCTAGAGATTATCATACTAAGCTAAGTAAGCCAGACAGAGAAAGACAAATACCATATGATATCACTTATATGTGGAATCTAAAATATGACACAAATGAACTTATCTATGAAACAGAAACAGACTCACAGACTTGTGAACAGACTTGTGCCAAGGGGGAGGGTGGGCAGGGGAGGAATGGATTGGGAGTTTGGGATTAGCAGATGCAAGAATGGATAAACAGCAAGGTCCCACTGTGTAGCACAGGGAACTATATTCAATATCCTGTGATAAACCATAATGGAAAAAATATGAAAAAGAATATATATATAAAAGAAATTTATCTTGCAAAAGAAACCATAGTCTAAGTGGAAGACTATTGCAAGAGCCTTTTTATTTTTTCCTTTTTCTTTTGATTGAACTATGGTTGATTTACAATGTTGTATTAGATTCAGGTGTGCAACAAAGTGATTCAGTTATTTATATATATATATTCTTTTTCAGATTCTTTTCCATTATAGGTTATTACAAGATATTGAATATAGTTCCCTGTGCTATACAGTATCGTTGGGTCCTTGTTGTTTATCTATTTTATACATAAATAACTTTTGATGTAAACTTTCCCTAAAAATTTGACACTCACTAGAGCCATTAACAAACCCTAGGCAGTGTTTTTCCAATTTTAGTGGATGTTAGAATCTCCTGTGATGGTTGTTAAGATTGTGTATCTGTCCTCATCCCACATCTTCTGAATCAGAATGACTGGAACAAAGGGAATCTGTACTTAGTCCCCTCTCCCCCCCACCCCCATTCCATCATGGTGACTCTATGCAGATCATCTAGGTGCCTAGGAGATAGCTCAAAATTGAAGAGCATCATTATTTAGATAACGAATTATGCCTACAAATGGTCATCAAATAGTGTTTTAAATTTTGTATCATTTTAGTTGTAGCAATCAATGAAAAATAATTATTTAAAATACTTATTTAATAAATTGCTCAATTTTAAAAAATTAAGAGTAATAGGATGGTTAAGAACGAGGCAGTATCTTCAGTGATTCAGTGAACTATACCGGGGAATGCTCAAATCACGAAGCTGTGGCTTGAGCGTTTGGGCCAGTTTACTTGGATTGAAGAGAAATTAGTGCCTAGAAGGAGAGGCTTCTCAGAGTGTCAATCACACCAAATCTTCTCAAGGTGATGGTTAACCTCAAGGTCTTTGCCTAGCTTTTGCACAGTGAAAGATTCTCATTTTCTTTTAACAGAGAGGAGAGGAACAGTGTTCTTTGTAGCTATGGCATTTTAGTCATTTGAGGCTGACTACAATAGACTTCTCATAAAATTCTGTGCAAATTGCCAGAATGTTAGTTATTCCATCAGTAAGAATGAACATAACTAATCATACTGATGTAAATAATCATCCTGTAAACTCTTTATGACTAAGGAGTTCAACATGAGGTCATGTGTTCTGAACATCTGGTTGAATGACTGAATTGTGAATGATCAAGGTCTTGTGAAGAAGGAGAAAGCTGCCTGCTATCTTTAGGATTTCTGCCTCTTTGTGAAAACATCCAAAATAGTCAGTTAGGATAAATAGGAAATTGAGCTTCCAGTGATAAAGGTGATCAGGAAATTACTTTCTTCAGCCCTGTTTAGGAAAGGCAATGATGAAGGGAACAGTCCTCGTTGCCAGAGTACTTGGCAGATTGTGGTTCATTGCAAAATGGACCCAAATTCTTCCCATCCCTGGATGCATATCCTTTTGCAATATAACTTCCCACTTTTCCTATCAAGAGGTGGATTTTATCTTCCCATTCCTTGAACCTGGTCTTGACCACATGACTTGTTTTCATCAATGGGACACTGGCAAAAGTGATACAAGGAAAGACTTGAAAAGTGCTTGCACAATGGGTCTTGCCCTGTCTTGCTACCCTTGGGAGCTTTGTAACCTCCACTGTGTGAAGAAACCAGGGCTAGCCTCCTGGAGAATAAGAGACACCTCAGTTGACAGTCAGCACACACTGACAGCCTTCCCACCTCCATACATGGAAGTTCATCCAGCCCCCATCAACACTCAGACTTGTGAGCAATAATTAGATGGTTCTTGCTTTCAGCCCCTCTGTTTCAGAGTGGCTTGTTATGTAGTGAAAGCTAACATACAGTGTGCTATGGGCTGAATGTTTGTGTCTCCAAAACTCATATGTTGAAATCCTAACCCCCAAAGGTGATGGTAGGTATTAGTAGGTGTGGCCTTTGGGAGGGTCTTAAGTCATGAATGGGATTTGTGCCCTTATAAAAGAGGCTTCAGAAAACTTCCTAGCCCCCTCCACCATGTGAGGACACAACAAGAACTCTGATACCTGGAAGAGGGTCCTCACCCCACGATGCTGGTACCTTGATTTTGGACTTTCAGCCTCCAGAACTGTGAGAAATACATTTTCAATGTTTATAAGCCACCCAGTCTGTGGTA
This sequence comes from Balaenoptera musculus, assembly GCF_009873245.2. NCBI lineage: Eukaryota > Metazoa > Chordata > Mammalia > Artiodactyla > Balaenopteridae > Balaenoptera > Balaenoptera musculus. Next base: position 8,667,792 of record NC_045788.1, on the reverse strand, counting down.
TTTTGTTACGGCAGCCCTAACAGTCTAAGGCACAGAGCATTTCTCTTTGAAAGCACTTTATACTTTCACTTTTAGGGGAGTGTCAGCTTCGCTCCTTCTGCAAAATTCTTTGAGGGCAAAAAGAGTTTTTTGCTCACTGTAGCAGATGCACCTTACATTCCTCATCAGATTCTTTGGGCTAACCTGCCTTCTGGCCCCCAAATCACTTGCTCTGCTGCCACAGCCTCCAGACTCCATATGGGTCCCTGTGATGCTGATGCCTGAGACCAAGAGCTGCCAGCCAGACTTTCTCACTCCTTCCACCACTTCTGGGCTCCAGTGAAATGCCGTGCTTGATCTGGCTTCCAGAGCAGTTGCTGAGGGATCTGGATGATGCTCCCAGAAGTGCAGGGGGGTTGTCTCCCCGTGGAGCAAACTCGTGCAACAGAGAGGGAGGCAGGAGGGAGGTGAGCAGATGACTTCCCCTTCTTCCCTCCCTCTGATGGGCTTACTGAGAACGGTTTCTCTGCAAACCCTATCCGAATAGGTCCCTTATCCTCCGGGCACCCAGCAGTGTCTCTTTCAAGGCTTGTCTTGAGCTGTGGCTCACGTGGTAATGTACTGTCTGGGATTGCATCCAGCGATCCCTGCCTCACACCCCTTTTCATCACTCTTCCCATCCTGGGACGTCACCTTCCAAATAAAGCATCAACATTCTATCTCAGGCTGCCTTTTAGCAAACACAGATGGAGATCTTCATTTTGTAGTCTTAGCATTGTGTTTGGGATATCCAAGCTCAGTATTCACTGTTGGAGTGCCTTGAAGGATTTTATCAGAAACACGGTGAAGTGTAGTCCAGATAATTAGACTCACAGAGTCGTATCAGGGCTCTACCACAGTGGCAAAGCCTTCATTATGAGGCTGCTCCCTGTTGGCCATCTCGGGCCATGCATATGAATTAGTTGTCGATTAATTTATTTGCTTTTGTGTATGTGATTCACACATGGTTCCAAAATTCAAATAGTTAAGAAGGCAAAACAGAAGTCTCCCTCCCACTTTTCCTTGCCCCTCAATTCCATGTTCCAGAGGAGAACCCTTTTATCAATTTTCTTTTGTATCCTTACTGAGGTGGTCTATGCATATATATGTGTAGATACATCTTTTATTTTTTCATATTTATGATTATTTACATAGTGTTCTGCACCTTGCTTTTTTCCCTTTACCACGTGTCCTGGAGATCATTCCAAATCATTTCCTAAGAGCTGCCCCGTCTTTTTAAGGTCTGTACAGTGTATGGTGAGAGCAGAGTTTATCTAGAGTGATGGATGTTTCAATTGTTTCCACTTTTGATATTGCAAACATGCTACAATGTGTCACACATACATCTCTGAACAACTGCTAAGTTCTTAGGAGTGGGATTTGCTGAGGCGAAGGGGTTTGTGTGCCTTTTACCTTTTGAAATTTTGAAATTGACATTTTCTTAATGTTTGTTTAAGTTCTTGGCTCCAAATGGCCATCGGGATCTTGTGCTAAGTGGACTCTACTGTGTCTAAGAAAGTGGAGGTTTAACCGGCATGTGGGGGGAGGTGTGAGCTGACTCGCCAGACAGAAGAGATGGGGATGGGGTTTGGAGGGGAAAGGGAGGAACTGATTGAAGCAAGGAGACAATTGGAGGTGTGCCAAAAGCAACACCCTTTCATCATTGCGGGGAAGCAAATTCTAGGAGGCATCCCAAGCACAGCAGTGATCAAAACGGCAGAGGAGAAGAGGGACTAATTAGGAGAGTAAAGAGACAAAGGCTCCCTCTCACAAATGGAGTCGATCTTTAATTACTTTAAATAGGTTAAAGATTCATTACAAACTATGATTTTTCTTCCTGGACATCCTCTGATGGCAAGAGATGCTTTTTCCTTTCCCTCCAAATGGGACACAATCAGAACAGTCACAGTGGCACATATGTTATGTCTTCCAAACCTTAGGGGACTTCCTTCCTCCAAGTGGGGCATCACCAAGGCCCTTTTCCATACTTTTGGTTCTTCTTGCAGTTAGGGGCACACCGACTAACACACAGGCTTGGGGATCTCTCACCCCAGCCGGGGCAGGAGGGCTGCAGGGGGAGACGGTCCCAGCACCATAAAAGGCTGGTCTCCAGGGACAGGGTATTGAATAATAAGGGCTCATCTGTTCCCAGAGGGGCTCTAATCTCCACCCTTGCTGACCTCATTCTCGCTCCTTTGCACTTGACTCTGGACTTCAAAGGTCTCGCTTTTAGTTCTTTTGTCACTTCAACAGAAGCGTTTCTACAAAGGAGGGAACATTTCTCTGCCTAAAGGAGGGCATAGAAATGTCCAGGCAGAGGCAATAAAAACACATTTTTGTGAATGTGAACTTCATACCATCAGATCCATCCCTTTGTTGTGTCTCTGTAGTTTTATCTGTCTAGAGGAAAGCATAGATAAGAAGGACCATTACCCAGAAATTACATATTTTAATTGATGAAAAAAGAGTAATGTAATTTAGGACTCTATGATTCAGACTGAGTTGATCAAATGCCCTTTTTAAAAGACAAGACAGCATTTCTACTCATTTAGACACTTTCACATTTTGCCACAATGTGTCCTTGGATGTTTATCATGGCAAAATTTTCCCTTAAGTTCGGCACAGGAATAGAATTGAGGAGGCAGGAATCATGTACTGGGGTAATCCTGGACCATACTGGAAGCAAGCACTCTGAAATATATATTACGGTCACTACATATTTGAACTTCCTGTCTAGAACAAGCGTAACTGTATGTAGTATGATGGCATCAAGCTGGAAGCACCTACCATAATTTTGTGTTCTCTGTCTTCCAAATGGAATAAAAATAACTCTATCATATTTTGATATAGTCTGGTTAGAATAGTCAGAATTATAACCCAGGTTTTCCCATACTAGAAATAATTATTTTGCATGGTTTGTTCTTCAAAATCTAAGTCATATTAAGGAGACTAAATGGCCTGGAGAGTTTGGATCCATCTAAGAGAAGGAATTAAAAGTATTTAATTTGCTTACTCACTGTTTAAATGAATGGTCAAAATTTTTATGCTGAGGAAATTTCTTCAAATAAACTCTTTAATGGAACCCAATGCGTATAAAACAAATGAAGGCTGGAGTCATGTCTGCTGCTTGCCCTCCCCTCTTTCCAAATCTAGATGCCGTGGAAGCCAGAACTGGGCAGAGCTGACATAGGCTGGCTATCTCTGCATCATCAATACCTGACACAGCATCTCGCACATAAAGGTGTCCAATAAATGCTTGTGAAATTACACAGAAACTAGTGCTTATAGAAACATGAATATAGGGTGTTTTAGGTGGAAATGTTTACAGTTCATGTTTCTAAAAATTGGTCCAAATAAAAGCTATGTCTTTCAAGTGTGTGTTCCTTGGCAACATTTACAAGGGTTTGTGATACTTATTTTGGGAATGTCAAAAATAAAATAATTATAAGGGTTGTGATCTGTGTCGAGGCAAATGTAGCTCCTAGGGGGACAGGGGTCCAAAGTAGGATACCTGGTAAAAGTGCCATCTTCGCATACAAAGGTGTGTAGGTGTGCGCATGTGTGTGCGTGTGCGTGTTCGTGTGTGTGTGTGTGTGATTCCTTGGTCAAGGCTTATGGTAGAGCTGTGAACTGGCAGATTAAGGGAAAAATCTAGCTCAAAGACTGGCTCAGAGAGTGTTTTAAAAATAATTTTGAATTTGCTGCCAGGATTTTGAAAATTGTAAGATTTCACATTTAAATCCAGATTTCTGGTTTCTCTTGGGAAAGTAGAAGATCTAGTAACACAGCGAGCCCGTCTTCCTCTTAACCAGCGGTTCTCAAAGTGTGGTCTTGAGCCAGCAGCATCAGTACTGCCTGGGAACTTGTTAGACAGTCTGGGACTGGGCCCAGCAATCTGCACTCTCACAAGCCCTCGCGGGATGCTGACGCCTGCTTACCTTTGAGAATCACCGCTCTTGACTATAATCAAGTAGAGTTGGGTGGTGTGTGCGCTTAACACCTGGGCTGTTCCTCTCATTCATCTGGCCCTTAGGAGCCTTTGATGGTTTTTACTCTGTGCATGGATAAGATCACTTAGTAGGAACACACGAGATTTTCAAACCTCCATTTATGAATCTGAGGCCCCAAAGATCTGAGGTCATGCCGAGACCTTTAGGAACCCAGAACCATCCCATAGCATCTCAGATCTGACCTCCCATCTTCTTCTAGCTGCTGCCCATGTGGCCCTATGAGGAAATTCAATTAGCGCAAAGAGATAAGAGCCTATTAAAGTCCTGGGAAGCAGAGAGCCCTGGTCGGGGTCCCTAATGCATACAAGTAAAATGGTCAGATAAAGCTTTATTTAATTATAGTGCAGGCGGGAAGAAGTCACAAGGAATCTTGGTGTATTTAAGTGTGTGTTTTGTAATGAACTTTTCAGAATGTCTGTATGGTTTCTGCCAGTTTGTCAGACAGCCATCAATTACTGTCTCACCCTAAATATAAACGAGCCACCATCAGCAAACATCTACCAAAGCCGACTCTCTCTACATGGGCCAGCATCCTACGTAATTACCAAGCCTGAACCCACACAGAGGTGCCCTCAAGTCAGCCCTCTGTTTACTCCCCTGTTAGATGCAGATTGGTATGACTCTTACATCAACCTAAGGTTCTTTTATTTTTATCTAAAAAAAAATTTTTTTTAGCTCTTTCAGACCCTAAAGATAATGTTTAGCTTCCTGAAATAAACATTTATGAAATAATATTAATCAGTGCTCACCAAACACCCATGTCTTCTTTATTTCCCAGCCCCGAGGCAGATAGGTGAGATTATATGGCTAATTCTTACCAATGGAATGTAAATAGGAGTGTCATTTCAATTCTGGTCTGAGGCAGTTCCAAGAAGGTACATGTTCTCTGTGCTTTCACCTTTCCTGCTTTGGTAATTTTAGAGAACCCATGCTGGAGATGATGGAACAGCAAAGGGGAAGCAGCTTGGGTTCTTGATTTGCCATCTGAAAGACCACTGTGCAGAACTCCCTGACACACTTCTGAGTCTGGCATGAACGAGAGTTAAGCCTTTGTTGTGTTACACTTTGCTCTGGATTGTTTTGCTACAAATAGTCTGTCCTCCCCTGACTAACACAACCTGGCCTAACTGAGAAGCTGGCTGGGCTGAGGCACGTGCTAGGACTTCGGAGGAAGCCATAGGGAAGAGGCAGCGGCTTGGAGTTTACATGTGTGCAGAGCTGGCCCTTGAAGGGAGTGGTCAGCAGCCCATCTGACAGTGTCTGGAGAAGGAGGTTTGCTCTAGACAGGAGTCAGTGTCCAAGAAGATTTGATCTCATGAGCAAGACACAGAAGCAGGATTTTCTGGGCAGTGATAACGCTTGAGATTGTATGAGAGGGATCATGGAGATTCAGGATAATTTTGTGATTTGGAGCAGGACCCCAGCTAGTTGCTGAGAGGGCAGGACATGAAGCCAAGCCCTTGGAGCCTGAAGGCTGTGTTGAGTGACCAGGGTCCCAAGGAGGATTGAGGCTAATCTCAGAGTTCATGACCCAGAAGAAACAGCTGGGATGGAGGAGGTTATACTCAGTAACTAGAGAAGATTCCCAGTTTGAGATTTGGATGACCAGTTAGATGGAAGTACCATTCCCTGAGATAGGGGGACATGGGATGAGTGGTTAAGATTTGTTAGCACTGAGTTTTGAATATATATGGATATCCAAATGTCAGCAGTGGTGCCCACAAGTAGCTTGGAGTGGCTCATAGCCTTCTCCTAACTTCCATTAGCTTTCTACTTGGCTACCCCAACTATTTTTTCTTTTTTAATAAACTTATTTATTTATTTATTTAGGCTGCGTTGGGTCTTCCTTGCTGCGCACAGGCTTTCTCTAATTGCAGCAAGCAGGGACTACTCTTCATTACGGTGTGCGGGCTTCTCATTGCGGTGGCTTCTCTTGCTGTGGAGCACAGGCTCTAGGTGCACGGGCTTCAGTAGTTGTGGCACACGGGCTCAGTAGTTGTGGCTCATGGGCTCTAGAGCACAGGCTCAGTAGTTGTGGTGCATGGGGCCTTAGTTGCTCTGTGGCATGCAAGATCTTCCCGGACCGGGGCTTAAACTCATGTCCCCTGCATTGGCGGGTGGATTCTTAACCACTGTGCCACCAGGGAAGCCCTACCCCAACTCTTAATACATACACAGTTGTAGTCAAAACAATGCTGTGCAAAGGCAGTTTTTATACTACGCAGTCTTTCCCTTCCCACTAGAGTGTTGTTTCTAAACCTCTCCTAAAGAGAAGTTTGGGGACCTCCACTGTCAAGTTGAGATGTCCAGTAAGCAGTTGTATATACGGGTCTGGAGGTCAGAAGCAGGACTGGGGATGGAAATTAAAAACTTTTCAGTCATTAGCATAACAATGGTTATGTAACTCTTGGGAAGAGAAGGGAATTGCCCCCCCTCCAAAGTGTATCTAATGAGAAGAGGACTTAATACGGAAAACAGAGCAGCCTAGATTTCTGAGAACCGGGCTGAGAAAGAAGGTGATTAAAGGAAAAGAGTTGAGAATGGTGTCTAAGAAAATCGAGGAAGGAAAGGTTTCATGGAGGAGAGAAAGATCATCAAAATTATGGGGAAAGTAAGGACAAAAAGGCTGACTTTGGATTTTCCCACTAAAGGGTCATTGTCAGGATTGGTGGGTATGGAAGGCAGATGGAGGAATGAATGGGAGATGAGAAAATGGAGGTCATGGGTGGAGACAATGTCTCCAAGAAGATTGGCTCTCAGGGGATAGCTGTCAATAACCAGAGGGGGACTTTGGGTTTGCTACCCCGCCCATAAGAGCCACAAAGCCCCTACTGATGCATGAGTCAGATCATGTCACTTCTCTCCTGGAACCCTGCCGGGGTCCTCTCTCCTCTCAGCATCAAAGCCAAAGTCCTCAGAGGAGGTGATGGGGTCTGACGTAATCTGTTTCCCATCGGCTTCAGGCACTGTGACTGTTCCCCTTCCTAACTCACTCCAGCCACACCGCTTTTCCTGTTTATACGCCAGGCCTGCTCTTGCCTCAGCCCTGGCTCTTCCTTTGCCTGGAACATTCTTCCCCCAGACATCGTCCCAGTCACTTGTCTCCTTCAAGTCTCGCATTGCATGTTTTCTCAGTGAATAGAATCCTGACTGATCTTTGAAAATGGCCACTCGCTCAACCTCTGCACTCCTGTTTCCGTCTTCTTCGTCGTCTTTTTTTTTTTAAATGTAGTTGATTTACAATGTTGTGTTAGTTTTGGGTGTACACAAAGTGATTCAGATATATTTCTTTTCCCTTATTATAAGACATTGAATATAATTCCCTGTGCTATACAGTAGGACCTTGTTGTTTATCTATTTTATATACAGTAGTGTGTATCTGCTAATCCTGAGCTCCTAATTTATCCCTCCCTCCCCTCCCACTTTCCCCTTTGGTAACCATAAGTTTGTTTCTATGTCTGTGAGTCTGTTTCTGTTTTGTAAATAAGTTCATTTGTATCATTTTTTTTTAAGATTCTACATATATGTGATATCATATATTTGTCTTTCTCTGTCTGACTTACTTCACTTAGTATGATAATCTCTAGGTCCATCCATGTTGCTGCCAATGGCATTATTTTGTTCTTTTTTATGGCTGAGTAATATTCCATTTTAAGTATGTACCACATCTTCTTTACCCATTCCTCTGTCGATGGACATTTAGGTTGTTTCCATGTCTTGGCTATTGTGAATAGTGCCACTATGAACATTGGGGGTGCCATGTATCTTGTTGAATTAGAATTTTCGTCTTTTCTGGATATATGCCCAGGAGTGGGAATGCTGGATCATATGGTAATCCTGCTTCCTTCTTACTCTGCCTGGCATCACATTTACCATTTAATACATTGTGTTTATTGCTCATTGTCTGTCTTCTCTTGCTAGAATATAACCTCTTCTGAAGCAGGGATCCTTGACCATTTTATTCCTTTGATATATCCCATATAACATAACCACTCACATCTCTCTGGAACAATGCCCGGCACAGAGAAGGCCTGCAATGAATGGTGTTGAAGAAATGAAGGCAATTTTTAAAAATGGAGAGCCTCTATCATATATATGTGATAAGCTGTGGAGGAGCCACTGGATGGAAGGAGGTGGCCATGGGGATAGAACACTGGAGCGGAAGAAAGTCAGTGATTTCCCTGGTGTGGAGGACAGAACTTCAAGGCTAATGTCTTAGGTCAGCGTGGTCTTAGTTGATTAGCACATGGTACCACTGAGTTCCAGATTGTAGGTTCAATTCCCACTTGGGGCCACTTAACATTGTCTCACCCTGATCCTGGGCTGCAGTGTCATCTCACAAGGCATGGCGTTGGTCACAAGGGATGAACAGATCAGGCTGGAGCCTTGTGCATTTGTGAACCTTTCCAGGAAAGTGGTGGCCAGTATTTCAGAAGAAAGGCATATTCTCAGGTTTTCTCTTCTCTCACTTTTCACTTAACAGGTGTCCTCCTAGGAACTGCCCTTAAGCACAGAAGAGGTAGAGAGGAAGGCTTGCCAAGGGAGGGTGTTCTCTCCACTGTCTGCCTCTTGCAGGCTGACTAGGCAGCTGAGTGACAAGAGAGGGGAGCTCTTTGCCCCTAGATGTCGCAAAGCAGGGATCAGATTCCTTCTGTGGGAGCTTCCCCTCCCCCGACCCCCACGTACTCTGTTGACTCCGGCAGGCACGGAGCAACCCTTAGGCTCCACAAAGATAACATAGTAACAGCTTGGCCAGAGCGCCGCATCCTTCCCCAGCTCCGCAAAGAGCCTTGGATGGTGTAGCAACCACTTGCCACCCAAACGGCAGTTATCGCCACCCCCCCACCCAGAATCACCGACACGCTGCCTGCTAGGTTGGTTGATAGGCCTTTTATTTAACATTGTGTTAACTTGCTAAACACTGTTTTGGTCTGTGTGACAGGAGAATGTAAAAATGCAGTAGGTGGTTTATAGGAGACGAGTTGCTGGAGAATGCCCAGCGCTCTGAGCCGCTCACACACAATACCTACCCTCCGCAGGGCGGGATTTTCCCTTGGGCTGCGGGGCGCAAGCTCAGAGAGGTCCCCCACCCCTCCCCGTCCTCTTCACGGCTCTCTTTGACCTGCTCCTCCCCTCCGAGCTGTGTGGTGGGCGTACAACTGTTACAAGGAGGTGGCACAGCTGTTTGCTTTGACTGCCTCTGTACCTCGGGGATCCCAGCCATGCCGTTATCATTGCAGGATGAAAATGGCATTTATGCTTTAATAAACTCACCCTATTTCTTTGTTAGAGGGAAAAAAAGGTGGGGGGGATCCCACCCACCACGTTGCCAGCTACATGTCACTGCTCAGAGCACACCACAGTGGCTAATGTTTTCCAAATTCTCCCTTGCATTGGAAATGGAAACCATTAGAAAAATATTGGGATGGTGTGAAGATTTCCCAAACACCTGCCTCTCACCTCTTATGCACATATGCCCGGTTTTTGCAATGCCTGTAGCACTTTTTTTTGCCGTTTGGTGCATTTTCATTTACAAGCACATGTATATTTTATAAGTGTATGTGTACATACTTCTTGGTGATTTACTTGTAAATTTCCTAAGTGGGGAAGCCACACAAAGGTCGCCAAGCTGTGGACAGAATTAAATAGCATTTCCTAATAGGAAATAATAAAGCAAGCGTCAGAAATGTATAGGCAAGGGGAGAAAATGCATTTTCAACCTGAATGCTATTGAGTGTTTATAATCAAGGAGCTGATCCTGTAGAGGAGGGGGTCAGTCCTCCTCTTCCCTGTCAAATAAATCGTTGCAAGCTCACAAAGTTATCGCTCCAAGGGGCTAAATCTTTCAGCCTTTGCTCTTTTTTGTCCTGCAAAAACAACACATATCCTTTCTGGCACACCTGTTTCTCCCTCCTCCTTGCCTGGTAGTATCTAGCAAAACATACTTCATGGGTTACCTTGGATGGCACATTTTGCTGATTTGACTTGAAGTATCCATAACTATGATGGAATTCTTTGCCTGACTCAGAAATCAGCTGCCTTCCAATCCCCCACCTAGGGGACCCCTGTAAATCAAAGGGAATAAATGGCAACATTGACTTCTTGCTTTTGTTGTCATTATATTATTTTTATTAACTAGCCTGTTATTATTTTAACATTGTGAAGCAGCAAATAACTCAATCCGGGATAATGAAATCCATAGTATGAAGGAAGTTTGGAATCAGCAGAACCCTTAGATCTTACATCTCTAGACAATGCAGAGTGACGATTGAAACCTGATAGCCTAGAGTCATCTTAATGATTGTGATGTGCCCTGTTTACTTAATACTTTTGTCTTTTGATTTTAAGATGTTTGAAAACAATGACTGAGGTATTTTGGATGTTTCATATTTTTTTCCTCAAAGCTTATGTTTTGCTATATAAGCAGGAAATATCTCATTCTTTCACTTATTAAGTATTTTTATTGAATACCTTGTATGTTCTCGGTACTGTTCTAGGTGCCGAGGATAATAGAGCAAACAAGAATGATACCATACTGTCATGGAGCTTATATTATTGCAGGGGCGTCAGACAGTAAAAGAGTAAATCAATAATGCTTCCTGGGCTCTGAAAAAATCAGACAGGGTTAGATGCTGGTGGCTGAGGGGTTTGCTACTTTAGGTTGAGTGGTCATGGAAGCCTTCTCTGAGGAGGTGACATTAGGTTTGAGAACAGTATGGAGGTTCCTTAAAAAACTAAAAATTGAGTTACCATACGATCCTACAGTCCCACTCCTGGGCATACATCGGTAGAAAAGCATGGTCTGAAAGGGTACGTGCACCCCAATGTTCACAGTAGCACTGTTCACAATAGTAAAGACGTGGAAGCAACATAAGTGTCCATCGACAGATGAATGGATAAAGAAGTTGTGGTACATATATACTATGGAATATTAGCCATAAAAAAGAATGAAATAATGCCATTTACAGCAGCATGGATGGACCTTCATACTAAGTGAAGTCAGACAGAGAAAGACAAATATCATATGATATCGCTTACATATGGAATCTAAAAAAATAGTACAAATGAACTTATGGACAAAACAGAAAGAGACTCACAGACACAGTAAACAAACTTATGGTTACCAAAGGGAAAAGGGGGAGAGGGATAAATTAGGAGTTTAAGATTGGCAGATAGACACTACTATATAAAATAGATAACCAACAGGGACCTACTGTATAGCACAGGGAATTATACTCAATATCTTGTAATAACCTATAAGGGAAAAGACCCTGACAAAGAATAAATGTATATGTATATAAGTGAATCACTGTGCTGTACACCTGTAACTAGCAAGACATTGTAAATCAACTACACTTCAAGAAAAAATAAGTAAGTAAATAAGTAAATAAATAAATAAAAAGAAGGAACAGCAGGTGAATAAAGATTTCGGAAAGGAATTTTCCAGGTACAGTACTACTGTAACAGCCTAAGGCAGGGATGAACTTGGCAAGTCTGAGAAGAGCCAGACTGAGCCGGGGCGAGAAGGGTGTGAGAAGGCAGAGAACACCACAGACCGGGTGGCTTACAAGAAACAGAAATTCATTCCTCACAGTTCTGGAGGCTGGGAAGTCTGAGATCAAGGCACCGGCAGATTTGGTGTCTGGTGAGAACACGCTTCCTGGTTCATGGACGGCTGTCTTCTCAGTGGGGCAGAAGGGGTGAGGGAGCTCTGAGGTCCCTTGTATAAGGGCTTTAAACTCACTCATGGGGGCTCCACCCGCATGACCTAATCACCTCTCAAAGGCCCCACTTCCTAATGCCATTACATTGGGTGTTAGGTTTCAATATATGAATTTGGGGGGCACACAGACATTCATTCTAGAGCACTCAGAGAATTAGTTTGAGTTATATTTTAAATGCAACAGGAAGCCATGGGTGGGGGGCAGTGGGGTATAGACAGGGGAAAGATGCTGCAGATCCCCTGCTTCTGGAGGAGCTGGAAGGCTGTAGCTCAGGAGGGTCCACTCTTTTGCGTCCACAGGGACTGAGTGTGGGCAGGGGTACTTCCTTAAAGGAAATCCAAAATGTTATGAACAGAAGGACGGGGAATGGATGGGAGGCAGCCAAAATCAAAGATGTTACGCTGCCAGAATCTTTTCTGAAGACAAATTTTGCAGGTTTTTGTACAAGGGGCAAAAATAGTCATAAAAACATCAGAACATCTGTATCTATGTATCTAAGTATGTATGTATGTATGTATGTATGTATGTATGTATGTATCTATCTATCTATCTATCTATTTACCACCTATCCATCCTTTCCACATGTAAAGGGTCAGAAAAGGGATGACCCCAGAGGGCATTTACTCTCTAGGATTTTTGGAGAATGTGAGGAGAAGGCAATAGCTTTTGCCCAGCAAGGATATATTTACACCCAACTTTTAGAGACTTCATCAATAATAATGAAGATATCCTTCATTTATCCAGTTAGGTTGGGTCTCCTCCAAAGTGGATGTAGACACAAAGATTTGAGTATAGGTTTTTTATTGAGAGGTAATCCCAGGAACCAGAGAGGGACGAGGGTGTCAGGGGAGCAAGGAGAGCCGGTACTGTAAATGGCGTATTAATGAGGGGTCGCCATTGTAGACAACTGGGGACCCTCTGTGCAGGATCTGCTTTGGAGCTGTGTCACCAAGAGGAAGGTGTCTGGGATATTTATCCACCAATTTCCATTCCTCATCATTTGAGGGTCTATCCTGGGGTATTAACTCCCTGTTTTTTCCAGTCTGCTCAACAATACAGGGTCCAGAGAGCACTTTCAAGAAGAAAGAAGCAGGAAGCTGTTGACATTTATAGGTACTGCTGGTGACATCGGGGGAGGGGTCCAGCATATGAACAGGACACCTATATGGAAATTTAAGGAAACCTCAGGTGTAAATGATGCTGGTGATATCCTGTTGTAGGTTTCCATTTCATGACCCCAAGGAAAATCCTACTTATTTAGGGCAGCCTCACCACAGACCCTGTGATGGGGTGGTTTTTAAAACCTCGTGCAGCAGCTTTCATAGTAACTGTGTCCATAGTTGCAGAGCCTCTGCATTTGAGGGTCCCCTTGCCTTGTGGGTCCCTCTGTGATACTTGCCTTCCTACTCCCCTCCCATGTCTAAAGATGGTGGTCATTTCTTCAGGCTGAAACTTCGAATATGCAGTTGGCTTCCTGGGACATCAGGGAATTTCTGAGAGTGGGAGAGTGTAGCGGAGGCCTTAGGGCCCTGCCAGAACGCCCCTCAGGATGCAGGCACTCATCCCCCAGCTGCTGGGGGATGTGGCTGCTGGTAGCTCACAGTTAAGACGTTATTCAGGAATTGCTGTCACCAAAGACAGCACCCTCCCATCAGGTTACACCCCCTCCCAGGGGCAGTCTATATCCAATGACTGGTTGATGCAAGGGTACAAAGGTCAGGTCCCCTTGCTTCAATTCAGGGGCAACCCTGGAAGAACCAGCCTAGCTCTGGGGCTCGCTGAGGGGTAGGCTGAGGCCTCTGCTGCAATTGCATCGAAGTCTGACCTCCCCCTCTTTCCAATTCTGCTTCCTTCACTCCGCCATAGATGTTGACTCCCCACCAAAACACACCCCAATACATCTCCTGCACCTAAATCTCTGCGTCAGAGTCCGTTTCCTGAGGAATATGACTTAAGGGTCTAATGAGGGGCAACTGTGGATGCCTTCTTACCTGGCCCTCATATTCCCCAATAACAGCTGACAGAGTCTAAAAGGGGGCCCATTGAGATTCCTGGAAACAGGAAGGTCCTTGAGACTATTGGTTGTTTGGGGAGGTCCAAGAGTGAGCACTTTCATTGCAGAGCCCTTGATATCATTCCTGTAGTGGAAAAAAGCCCTCCAGATACCCAAGGAGTCATAGTAAACAGATGGCACCCTGTGGCTCCCGAAGCTAGCTGAGTTCAGAATAGTCTGTCAAAGTGGTGAAATGTTTCCCTGAGATTTTTATGACTGTAGAATGTTTGAAGGCCAACATATATCAAGAAATGTAGACAAGGAAGGACAGCCTCCAAAAGGGGTAAGGAAATAAGAAGCCTTTAAGTCTTGGATTTAATATTCTGGAAACAGAAATGAATGATTTAAAGCTCATTTGTTTATGTTTGTTTACCATTTGGTTCCTAGTGTTCCTGGGGTAGAATTTGCTTCACAATTTTAGGATTCTATTTTACATACCAATAGCACCTTACACCTTCTGTATTTAGTGCATTTCATCCAGAGACCATAAGACTACCCATCTACAGAGACACACTCTCAAACTCATGTTTGTGTACACAGTGAAGCTAATATTATACACAGGGAGGGAGAGCTATGAAGAGACCGACCTTAATAAATTCTTTGTTATTGAAATAAGTTTTTGGAGAAAGGTAAGCATAGTGCAAGAATTTCTATAAACTTTTAGAGTCTGCTTGCCCAAATGACTGAGCAAACCACAATATGAGTTTTCATTTTTCTCTTGTTTTCTACCAAACTCAACCCTGCATTGGTGGACATTAAAAATCAAGCAGTAGGAATTATACCCTATGTTCAATATTTAAATTTTATATCTGCAGAGCATTGATGACTGATTTAACTATCAAATTATAATGTTAAGGAAATTTATGGGAAAATGATTTTCTAGGTGTTCTAAAAACATAGTACTGTAGGTTGATAATCGCATAATAAGTTTAAAAGGACATCTGTGCTGGCATAGACACCGAATTTTAGACTCATGTGAATTGACACTAACTATGTAAGAAAACATTTTATTATATTCAACTTCAAGACACCAAGATCAGGAGCTAGGTTTTATAATAACAGCAGCTCATTTCAAATTATTTTACTTTATGAAACTTTGCAATGATGTGACCATTTCTGAATCTAATGGATTCTTTCTACCACAAATATTGAATTTGGTGAAAAGAGGCTTCAAACATCAAGAATTTAATATCGTATTAATGACGATGCTCATTACAATGTTGCATATAATATTGAAATATGGGGACAACTTAAATGTCCATCAAAAGGGGAACGGTTATATAAATTATAGTATATTTATGCAATGCGTTCTTGAATAAATATACATCTATTGGCCATAGAAACATGGCCATGTCATATTATTGACTGATAAAAGCAGATTATAAAGTAGCATAAATAGTATAATCAATTTATATATAATTGTATGTAGATGGATAGATAACAGCAAGCACAGAAATATTATATATACTTCTACATAATAGTGAGTGGTTCACCAAGTGTTAATTGTGATTATCTCTACCTAAAGAGTAGAATTTCAAGTGACATTTATTCTTTGTAATTTTTTTTACAATAACTATACATTAATTTTACAAAAAGAAATTAAAACTGTATAGCATCTGTCACCATATGATCCAGCAATCCCACTCCTGGGCGTATATCTGAAAAAGATGAAAACTCTAATTCAAAAAGATACATGCACCCCAAAGTTCATAGCAGCATTATTAACAATAGCCAAGGGGAGGGATAAATCAGGAGCTTGGGATGAATACACTCACACTATTATATATAAGATAGATAACCAGCAAGGACCTACAGTATAGCACAGGGAACTCTACCCAATATTCTGATAACCTATATAATTAAAGAATCAAAAAAAGAGTGAATATGTGTATATGTATACACTTTGAATCACTGAATTATTTTGCTGTACACCTGAAACTAACACAACATTGTAAATCAACTATACTCCAATAAAATTAAAACATTAAAAACAAAACAATAGCCAAGATATGGAAACAACCTAAATGTCCATCAACAGATGAAAGGAGATGTGGTGTGTGCGCGCGCGCGCGTGTGTGGGTGTATATATATATATATATACACCCACACACGCGCGCGCGCGCACACACACACAATGGAATACTCCTTAGCCATAAAAAAGAATGAAGTTCTGCCATTTGCAACAATGTGGATGGTCCTAGAGAGTATTATGCTTAGTGAGTTTGAGTCACTAAGCATTTTTATCTTTGAGTGGAGAAATAGAAAGGTATGAAATAATTTACATTAGGGCTGTTGTGTAGAATGTAGATTGGTTCTCCTTTTAGTGTTGCAACTTTAACAAAGATCACAGCAGCTTCAACACCACATCCAATATTCATTGATCACATACTATGTGCTAAATCCTGTTCAAGGCATTTATGTGTAATTTTTATCCAAATGATGTTTGTACACAGTATAATAAATTGAAAGAATGGGAAAAAGAAGAGAAAAAGGAAGAAAAATAGTACTACAAAGCTTATAATGAAATACTATTTTCTTGTTCCACCCTCTCCACCAGCTTTGAAGTCCCCCTCCCCAGAGACAACCACTTTCAACTATTTTAGTTGTTTCTTCTGCTATTTACCTCCATATTTTAAAACAAGCTTATATTTCTATGTCTCAAATTTTCCATTTTAAATATTATTTGCTGACTTCCTACCTTGGAAGATGAGGATTCAGCTTACCAATGGCATCTTTCCCAACTCCCCCTCATTTCATTAGAGTTATGTCAAAGCTTTTGAAAAATTCAATTTCAGCATTTGCTTTATTATGACCTTATAAATATTACAGATGACATTTTTATGGCACCTTTGATTTTTCTTGGAGTTAATAATTTCTTCACATTTTAAAAAACTTAGCGCTCTACAGAACTATCACTAATTCTTTCTTCAAGCTCTAAAAGCTGTAACACTCCTCCCAGTTCAATGAAACAGGTATGAGTTACTCTTATTTTTTGTTCCTCTGGAGACTAGAGCCCTCAGTCCTCCTGTTCATGTATGGATGAGTCACTGCATAGCTGTCATTGGAGCCCTCATTTCACCATCACCTTTGGAATTGCTCATTTCTTGGTCCCCACGTTTTCCTTTTTTGGTTTTATTTCCTTGTTTTGTTGGGTGACATACTAATGTGCTTCCTGAGAAAGGATGCATGAGAGGTAAAGTTTTTGAGACCTTGTATATCTTAAGATGACTTTATCCTATCTCATACTTGACTGGTAGTTTGGCTGGGTATAGAATTCTAGTATGAGACTCATTTTCCCTCGAGGTTTTGACATCATTGCTTTATTTTCTTCTAGATTTTGGTGGTGCCATTAAGAAATCCAGTGTCACTATTGTTGCCAGTCCCTTGAATAGGATCATTTTATTTCCCTTCAGAAAGTTTTTAGGACCTCTTTTTATGTGCTATCTTGAAATTTCAGTGTGGGCTGACTTCTTAGTCTGTTTGGGCTGCTGTAACAAGATATTGTATACTGGGTAGTTTATAAACAACAGAAATTTATTTCTCACAGTTCTGGAAGTTAAGTCCATGATCAAGTCTCCAGCAGATTCTGTGTCTGGTGAGATCCCACTTTCTGATTCATAGACAGAGAGCTGCCTTCTTACTGTGTTCTCACAGGTGGAAGGGTGAGGGAGCTCTCTGGGGTCCCATTCATAAGAGCACTAATCCCATGCATGAGGAGCCCATCCTCATGACCTCATCACCTCCCAAAGGCCCTATATACAAATACACTGGGGAAATAGGTTCCAACATATGAATTTTAGGACAGTAATAGTCCATAGCACTAAATAATAATTTTTTAAATTTATTGTGCTGATACTCTATAGTCCCTTTCAATCTGGAAATTCATATCTTGCTATTCTGAAAAATTTCTCCAATGGTTTCTTTTTTTTGTTTTTGGTTAATGTGTTTATTATTTTAGGTAAAATCTGAAACATTAAGCAGGTTGTATATCAACTAAGGAAATAACATGAGCAACTACTATCGCCAGTGAGGTAAGAAACATACTTTAGAATACTTTCATGCTCAACATATCAGTGATACCAAATTACAAGAGTAAAAAATGTTCAAATTCTTGCCACAATGGTTTTTCTTGCCAATGGTTTTTTTAATACTTTCTTCCCATCTCTCTTCTCTGTTCTCATTTTCTGAAATTATTGGATGTTGAACTTCCTGGATTTCTTATATCTTTTTTCCTATTTTTGACCTCTTTATATATTTTTCTCCTTCCTAAAATATGGTCTCAACTATATATTTCAACCTTTTCAGTACTTTTTTTCAGTTTCTACTATTATATTTTTGATTCCCAAATATTCTTGTGTGGGCTCTGGAATCAAACTACCTATGTTCATAACCTAACTCTGCTGTATGATCTTGGCCAAATTACTCAACCTCTCTGTGCCTGTTTTCTCATCTGTAAAATAAGGATAACAGAACCTACCTCATAAGGTTGTCACGATGATTAAATGGTTTAATATTTGTAGAGCACTTAGTGTTTTGTATTGCCTGGCATATACTGAGTTCTGTGTAACTATCAGATAAATGCAATCAATAAATAGCACCCTGCCCTTATTTCATGGCTGTTAAGACCTCCACTTATTTTTCTTGAAACAGTATTGCCTTCTGCATTGTTTGTGTTTCTTTGTTACTTGTTTGTTTCCATCTTTCTCCTTCATGTTAGAAGCACTTCTCAAATGTCTTCTGTTGTTTGTTTGTTTCCATCTTTGTCCATCATATGAGAAGGACTTCTCAAATGTTTGATGATTTTTGGGTGTAGATTTATATTTAAGATGAAGACTATATAAAGCCAACTTGAAGCTCTGTATGTATGTGTTTTCTATTGCTGCCCTGACAAATTACCACAAATGCAAGTCATAAGACAGCACAAAGATATTACCTTACAATTCTGCAGGTAGAAGTTCAACATGGGTCTCACTGGGCTATAGTCATTGTGTTGACAGGGCTGCCTTCCCCTCTGGAAGCTCTAGAGGAAAATCTGCTTTTTTTGGCTTTTCCAGTTTCTAGAGGCTGCCTGCATTCTCTAGGTCATGGCCTCTCCTCCATCTTCAAAGCCAACAATCGCAGGTTGAGCCCTTGATATCCCTCACCTGCTTTCATAGTCACAGTTCCCTCTGACTTTCCTCTTCGCCTCTATTCTCTTCTTTAAGGATCCTTGTGATGACATTGGGTCCACATGGATAATCCAGAATAATTTCTCTATTTTAGGGTTGGCTAGTTGGCAGCTTCAATTTCTCTTTATCATGTAACTTGACATATTCAGGTTCCAAGGACTAGGTCGTGGACAGGTAGACTTTATCCTAAACTCTAGTCTCCAGTACCAGGACTCTCCTCCTCCCTCTGTTTGCCTGGTGATCCCAAGTCAGAGACACTTAAGAGACTGAAACTCCAATCTCTTTCTGAGGTCAGAGAGGGACAGTTAGTTGTCTGGCTAAATGGAGTATGGGAGGAATGCTAGAGATCTGATTCCTCCTTATGCAAACATTTTTTTCTCTTTTTTAAATCTTACTTTTGACATAATTTCAGACATATTGTGAAAACTGCATTCAGTAATAGAGTTTCCTTATTCTCTTCACCCAGATTCCCCAGAATCACCCAGAATGATAAACAGTTGCTTTATCATTCTTGCTCTAAGTGTAAAAGCAAGCTGGATCCTGTTTTTTTGACATATGCATTAGTTTCCTACTGCTGTATTACCACAAACTTAATGGCTTAAACAACACAAATTTATCCTCTTTTAGTTCAGAGTTTTGAAATTGGCCTTACTGGGCCAAAATGAGGGTATTGTAGGACTACCTCCTGAAGGTACTAGTACTTTCTGGAGGTACTGCCTTCCATTTCCTTGCCTTTTCCAGCTTCTGGAGGCTGCCCACATCCTTTGGCTTGTGGCCCCATTCATCCATCTTCACAGCCAAAAAAATAGCATCTCCAAGTCTCTGTCTGACTCTGATTCCTATTTTGCCTTCTTCCACTTTCAAAGATGTTTCAGATAACGTTAAGCCCACATGGATAATCCAGGATAAACTTCTTAAAGTCAGTTGAGTAACAGTCTCAATTCCATCCACAACCTTATATTATCCTTTGTCATGTATGATAACATATATAGAGGTTAAAGGATTAGGATATAGACATCTTTGGGGAACCATTATTCTGCCTACCACAACATGTATCCATCATTCTTTAAGCAAGTCAGTATTTTCTGGAATAACAAGATATTGCAGGGTCATTTTGTACTTTCCCTACCCCTGCCCTGGAGATATCCATCTGTTATCTCATTTAATCTTTACAACAACAACAATGATAGATGCTATTATTACTCTTGTTTGATAATGAGTTACTATGAAATATAGAGAGGTTAATCAAGCAGCTCATGGTCACACAGCTGGAAAGAGGCTGATATCAAGAAAGGGGCTGGGATCCACATGTATCTTACTTCATGCCTGTGTTCTCAACCCCTAGGTTGCTCTGTGCAGGATGGAAACCCTCCCTTCCAAAGGCAAAACCCATTTCGACCTATTGGTCTAGGGAAATAGAATCTACACTTACTACTATGAGTAGTAGTAGTATATATAAATAGTATATATAAATATTGTTCAGTATGTACTTGAGTTTGGGAATTCCAAGTATGAATGGTAATTCACACATTCATATGAATAAGTAAAGCATACATAATAAGTGCTTAACAATTATTTCTTGACTGATTGAACAGTGAACTCTGTAATAATAGTCTTTCATTGTCCTTGAGTAAATGGAAATTTATGTGCTGAGTTGTTTGAGATAAATAGTTTTGTATCAATCAAATGTATACACTTTTACAATATAGTTTTAATAATTGAGATTTTAGAACTGAGTTAGGTTCAAAACATGAGCATTAAGCAACTTGTTTGTTCAGATTCTTGACCTGAAGTTAGTGATTAAGAATTAAGTTGGATAATATTTCCTCCACAACTTAATTAGTGATGTTATTTTGGCAGAACATTTATTTATGTGTGTGTGTGTGTGCGCACACAAACAGATTTGTGTGAATTAACAATATGGGCCAGACACGATCGAGCTCAGTATAACAGGAAACTGTTGGGATATTAACCACTCAACCCAACCAGTATTTATAGTAGAAATAAGCCTTTTCCATAAAGCTACTCCAACAGGACTTGTAACTATTATGGCACTAGCAGGTGTCACCACAGTAAAGAAGCCAGCCTCCCCATGAACAAATATTAAATTAAAATAATCAATCAATCCATAGTCTCAGTTCTGGCCCAGCATCATTTCTTCCAATAATGGCAAACTCTGGGTTTATAAGTACCTTGTTAACAGGTTAAAGACCTTTAGATTATTATTATTATTTTTGAACTAGATCAGGCAATTGGATCTTTTATTTTTTAACATTTTTATTGGAGTATAATTGCTTTACAATGGTGTGTTAGTTTCTGCTTTATAACAAAGTGAATCAGTTATACATATACATATATCCCCATATCTCTTCCCTCTTGCATCTCCCTCCCTCCCCCTCTCACTATCCCATCCTTCTAGCTGGTCACAAAGCACCGAACTGATCTCCCTGTGCTATGCGACTGCTTCCCACTAGCTATCTATTTTACATTTGGTAGTGTATATATGTCCATATATACACTACCACTCTCTCACTTTGTCCCAGCTTACCCTTCCCCCTCCCCCTGTCCCCAAGTCCATTCTCTAGTAGGTCTGCGTCTTAATTCCTGTCTTGCCCCTAGGCTATTCATGACCAATTTTTTTTTTTTTTAAGATTCCATATATACGTATTAGCATACAGTATTTGTTTTTCTCTTTCTGACTTACTTCACTCTGTATGACTGACTCTAGGTCCATCCACCTCACTACAAATAACTCAATTCGGTTCTTTTTATGGCTGAGTAATATTTCATTGTATACATGTGCCACATCTTCTTTATCCATTCATCTGTCCATAGACACTTAGGTTGCTTCTATGTCCTGGCTATTGTAAATAGAGCTGCAATGAACATTGTGGTACATGACTCTTTTTGAATTATGGTTTTCTCAGTGTATATGCCCAGTAGTGGTATTGCTGGGTCATATTGTAGTTCTATTTTTAGTTTTTTAAGGAACCTCCATACTGTTCTCCATAGTGGCTGTATCAATTTACATTCCCACCAACAGTGCAAGAGGGTTCCCTTTTCTCCACACCCTCTCCAGCATTTATTCTTTGTAGATTTTTTGATGATGGCCATTCTGACTGGTGTGAGGTGATACTTCATTGTAGTTTTGATTTGCATTTCTCTAATGATTACTGACATTTAGCATTCTTTCATGTGTTTTCTGGCTATCTGTATATCTTCTTTGGAGAAATGTCTCTTTAGTTCTTATGCCCATTTTTGGATTGGGTTGTTTTTTTGATATTGAGCTGCATGAGCTGCTTGTAAATTTTGGAGATTAATCCTTTGTCAGTTGCTTCATTTGCAAATATTTTCTCCCATACTGAGGGTTGTTTTTTGTCTTGTTTATGGTTTCCTTTGCTGTGCAAAAGTTTTTAAGTTTCATTAGGTCCCATTAGTTTATGGTTGTTTATATTTCCATTTCTCTAGGAGGTGGGTCAAAAGGATCTTGCTGTGATGTATGTCATAGAGTGTTATGCCTATTTTTTCCTCTAAGAGTTTTATAGTGTCTGGCCTTACATTTAGGTCTTTAATCCATTTTGAGTTTATTTTTGTGTATGGTGTTAGGGAGTGTTTTAATTTCACTCTTTTACATGTAGCTGTCCAGTTTTCCCAGCACCACTTATTGAAGAGGCTCTCTTTTCTCTATTGTATATTCTTGCTACCTTTATCAAAGATGAGGTGACCATATGTGCGTGGGTTTATCTCTGGGCTTTCTATCCTGTTCCATTGATCTATATTTCTGTTTTTGCAGCAGTACCATACTGTCTTGATTACTGTAGCTTTGTAGTATAGTTTGAAGTCAGGGAGTCTGATTCCTCCAGCTCCGTTTTTCTTTCTCAAGATTGCTTTGGCTATTTGGGGTCTTTTGTGTTTCCATGCAAATTGTGAAATTTTTTGTTCTAGTTCTGTGAAAAATGCCAGTGGTAGTTTGATAGGGATTGCATTGAATCTGTAGATTGCTTTGGGTAATAGAGTCATTTTCACAATGTTGATTCTTCCAATCCAAGAACATGGTATATCTCTCCATCTATTTGTATCATCTTTAATTTCTTTCATCAGTGCCTTATAATTTTCTGCATACAGATCTTTTGTCTCCTTAGGTAGGTTTATTCCTAGGTATTTTATTCTTTTTGTTGCAATGGTAAATGGGAGTGTTTTCTTAATTTCACTTTCAGATTTTTCATCATTATTGTATAGGAATGCAAGAGACTTCTGTGCATTAATTTTGTATCCTGCTACTTTACCAAATTCATTGATTACAGGCAATTGGATCTTTTCCTTTCCCAATTGCCACTTTGGAATTGGTGGGTAAATGTTGGTGGGACTCATGGCCTGACAGCAAGTCCTTTGGCCCTAAAAGCTGTCAGGAAATGGCAGGATTTTGCAAGGTGGGCTGGTGACTCCTCTAGGAAAGCCAAGAAAGCTGTCTATTCTTCAGGACCTGATGTTGTCAGATTTAGGTGGGGGAGTGGGGGTCCCTGTGTGGTTGATTAACCTCAGAAAGGCATCTTCACCCCTCTTGCTTTGTCCTGGTCTCCCCTTTCTAATGGGTTATGATCCATCCTTGGCTGCCCAGGGCACCCAACCTGCTCTCTCTCTTTCTGTTTGTATGCCTCCTCTCTCCTGTCTCTATTCCGAGACCTCCACATCTTTCTCACACTCCTTTCCACAAAGGCAGTAATGGCTGGTGGGAAGTCTTCTATGGCTTTGGGCTGCAGTGCAAGGCACTTGGTTACGTGGGGACCATCCCTGAAGCATAGTTTGGGAGCCTGCTGTGGAATTTCCACCATCACTTGAAGTAGGAAGACATGCTATCTTTCAGACTGCCATGATTCCACCCCGCGTTGGGGTGGGTCACAGATATTTGCTATCTGGGTTCTGAAGTTCTTACAGAAGAGTCTGTCTATGATTTTCAACCCCCAAATGTCACTGTAGTGTTGGGGGCTTACAATTTAGGTGCTAAAACTGAGAACTATCAAGAGCAGTGCTTCCCAAATTTTCGTGTATAGGGAGCAGCTGGGGATGTTTTAAAGCACCAGTTTGGAATGAATAGGTCTCATGCGATCCAGGAACCTGCACTTATAACAAGCTCCTGCGTGATGTTGATGCTGCTGGCCTGTGATCACAGTTTGAATAGCAAGAACTAGAGAGAGATGAAGGGAAATCTTCAGAAGTGCCCCACACTTTTCTTCTGGAGACCTGTGGAAACTGCCTTTGGTCTAGAAGGAAACATGTGACTGGTTTTTTTTGTAGGATTTTTCTAAAACTTTTCTCTTCAACCAAATCACTGAACATTTGGCTAGCTTGGCCAGTGAGAAAAAATGTGTATTATAAGCGTTTCTTTGGTTATGATTGTTCTGAAAATAGTGTCAGCACACTATTCTTGTGATCATGTGTAAGTTACAAATTAAAAAAAAAAAAAAAACCAACCAAGAAAATCAAACAACCATAAAAAAACGTAAAAATAAGTTAGTTTGCTACATCATTTCCACATATACTTTGTAGCACCATTCCTTGGAACAGGGAGAGATTTATGGATGAGTCATATTGGGGAGAACGTGACGTACATAAATAAAAATCAAAAGCTATACTTACTAAGTCTTTTTTGTCTCTCACTGAATAAAAGGTCCCCTTCCCCCATTTCATACATTTTCATTTTCATGTTGATAGAGGAAGAAAAAGTTTAAGATAACCTCTCTACTTCTTGACACACTTTAAACCAATTAATCTTCTTTCTTCAAATCTGGGAAAAATCCTCACAAAAAAGACAACGGATCTGAGGTGCTGAGATAATTCACCCAGTTGAAGCCATGGCTCTGCTCAAATAACCTGTAAGTCACATGTAGCTGGTCTTTTTTAAACATATTTTTCAATTTGACATGAATTTCCTGGACAATTTCCTGGCATGCATTTTGTTACTCCACTGGAAGTGTTTAGAATTGGATAATATGGTAATTTATAAGGGGAAAGAGTGGATAGTGAGAGATTCTAACGTAAGCCTGAGTTTTGGGAGTCCAGTCCACACATGTAAAGGGGTGTGTGCGTGTGTTGTTTGGGGTCAGGATGGAAGAGGGCTGTGGCAGAGCTGAAATAGTACTGAATATGTCTGGTGTTTTAGTTCCAAAATCATGCAAGTCCTATGAGCCTCAGTTTTCTCATCCATAAAATGGGAATGGTAAGTTGTGCAGTGTAGTTCTCTGCTTCACATGTTTGTGCTGAAAATCAGATGAGACGATGTATATAAATGAGGTGATATAGAAAACCATTTACAAACCTATGGTAAATTTTACTCAGGTAGGACTCAAATCAGGGCATCCCCAAATACTCCAGCCTTGTGGCCTTATGCTCTCTTTAATAGTAAAATAAGAGGGTTTGAGCCTCCGTTCCATGTAAGCTAGGAGACTGTGAACTCACTCCCCTCACAAGCTCCAGCCCGATGTCTCTGGAGAGTCCCAGTGGACTCACCTTTCTTCTAGTCACCAGTGGTCTCCCATTCCTTTACTAATTGGAGTCTTGATTTCCTTCACATCTTGCCTTCTGTGGCTGGTCTTCTAACTCTGTTGTACAGCATCCCTTTGGCTTTGGTTTTTGTGTGTTTTGCTGCTTTGGCTGCTACAGCAGTTGCTATAGTCCTGCTGGTCCTAAAAAGGCTTTCTGACAGCAGTCCTGGGAAAGCAGACACACTAAATTAAATCTTAGATGACATTCCTGTTCTTTAAATTCCCCTGGAGTTCTTGCCACACAGATCTTATCACTGGCAACTTCCTTAAATATATATATATAAAATCACTCCAGTGACGTTGTTGGCCATCTCCCCTCCTCCTCCTCTGTCCCTGACTCACTCCATCTATCTTTTCTCCTCTTTCTCTGCTTTGCTCTCCACATTCTGTTCAACCTACTAAAGAATTCTGCTCCTTCTTGATTTTTGCTTCGGATCCACATTAAGGCACATTAAAAACACTTCAGAATGTATCCTGTTCAATCAAAGAACATCTTCTCCAGCCCTCCTCTTTTAGCATGGGGTCGACCTGTTATGGGCTGAATTGTTTCTCCCCCAAATGCCTGTGTTAAAGTCCTAATCCCCAGGACCTCAGAATGTGACTGGACAGTCTGCCCTTCACATTTGCTGGTCTGCATCTGTGGCTTCATCCAACTGTGGATCAAATAAATTTGGAAAAAGAAAAATTCCAGAAAGTTCCCAAAAACCAAACTTGAATTTGCTGTGCTGACAACTATTTACATAGCATTTACATTGTGTTTACTATTTACATAGAATTTACATTGTATTAAGTATTACAAGTTATCTACAGATGGTTTAAAGTATATGGGCGGATGTGCGTAGGATATATGCAAATACTACATCATTTTATATAAGGGACTTGAGCATCCATGGATTTTGGCATCCATGGATTTTGGTATTTTGGAACTAATTCCCCAAGGGATGACTGTATTTGGAGACAGAGTCTTTAAAGAGGTGATTAAGGTTAAATGAGGTCATTAGGGTGGACCTTAATCCATATGGCTGCTGTCCTTATAAGAAGAGGAAGTCGGGACACAGACACACACAGACAGAGAAGACCACGTGAAGACACAGAGAGAAGATAACCATCTTCCTGCCAAGGGGCGGAGGCCTCAGAAGAAACCAATCCTGACACCTTGATCTTGAACTTCCAGCCTCCAAAATTTCTGCTGTTAAGCCACCTTGTCTTCTGTACTTCATTGTGGCAGCCCTGGAAACTAATACATGACCAATAGTAATATAATACAAGCCATATACGCAATTTAAAATTTTCTGGTAGCCACATTAAAAAACTAAAAAGAAACAAGTGAAATTAATCATCGCACTATATTGTAGTTAGCCCAATACATCCAAAACACTATCAACATGCAACCAGTGTAAAAATAATGGAATATTTTATATTCTTTTTTCATACCAAGTCTTCAAAATTGGTGCATATTTTACACTTATAGCACACCTCCATTTGGTCCAACCACATTTCATATGCTCCACAGCCTTATATGACAAGTGCCTACTGTCTTGGACAGCATAGTTTTAGCAGCCCCAAACACTGCTATGAATTTTGAAATTACCACTCCTTCTTTGACGTGGGTCAGCTGAAATCTTAGGCAGAAGTGGAAAGGAACGGTATAAAACTTTGCCTTCTCCTTATTGTGAGTTATATCAACTTTCCCTCCAAAAGTCTGAGTCAGTGTTTTTAAACATTTTCCCTCTTCCCATCACAAAGGGATTATCATGAGGGAGATATACAAACCAGTTTCCTATACCAGTGGCTCTTTTCAACCCTAATTCAGATGTTCCCAGCCTGATCTGACAACTATTAACCCTTTCCACGAGCTCACCACACAGCTGGTTTGGGGTGACCTTTCCCTTCAATCCTCTCGTTGTTCAAGGCCTTTTCCATGGTCCCATTTCTAAGATGTTCCTAATCACTCTGGGCTTCATTATCTCAGAATCTAACATGTGACGTTGGGCCATATCCCCTAGCTTAAAAGTATTTTGCATAACATACTGTTGTTTTACATGCATTTATCTCATTTTCACAACTAGATTATAGGACACATTGTGGCTTCGAGGGAAGTGCATGGGTCTGGGCTTGTGCACTGTCTCTGCTATTTACACACTGTGTGCCCTTACATGATGTACT
Source organism: Balaenoptera musculus (assembly GCF_009873245.2). NCBI lineage: Eukaryota > Metazoa > Chordata > Mammalia > Artiodactyla > Balaenopteridae > Balaenoptera > Balaenoptera musculus. Next base: position 8,640,111 of record NC_045788.1, on the reverse strand, counting down.
TAGCATCTTTGTGCCTCCATTAAATAGGGATTAAGCTACCTACTTCACAGGGTCTTCATGAAGATTAAAGGCAAGAATGTATCCAAAAAGCCTATCCCTCAGTAGGTTCTCCATAAACAGCTGACATTGTCCCTTATAACCCCCCAGTTTATTGAGCATCTATTAAATACCAAAGACAGTGCTCAGTCCTGGGGATTCAGCTGTGAACAAGGCAAGCTTAGTATTAACTTCTTGGAAAAAAGGACCAAGCCTTACATTTCTGTTTTATTTCATGTTTCAAAATACATTGCAGAGTGTATGATAAGCATTTAATAAATACTTATTTCTGTAACAATATACAACATAGATTGAAAATCTCAGAGTCCATTGTGAGTTTGGTGTGGGTTTGGTACCTGGTGGTCGGGGTAATAGGAATTTTCAGGGTCTCTTTGGTTTCCTTCTCTGAAGGTATTCTTCAGAGGTTCCTTGGTTTGACTGAGTGTCAATATACTGTATTTTAAGTCGTGTTTTGAGAGCTCAAGATAGGATTTACTTCCTGTAAGTTTCACTTGAATATCATTCTAGATTGTTTTAGTGTTTAGTCTGTACTGCCAACGGGCACTCAAAACGTTGAAAATTACATGGAAGGGCTATGGAACACAGGAAATTTTAGAACAGGAAATCTCTGTAAGTCTGGTTGAATCTGCAATTGTGCCACCCCATAATTACTTTCCTTTGTAATGCTTATCTCCTTAAAATATATAGTATTTGTATAAAGACACATATGCATATGTACAGTACACATATATTAGCAATCTGAACTTGCATAGTAGTTTGTATTGTAAATTTACCCCTGTCTTTGTAAAGGAATCCCACTAAAACTTATTTAATACCATATTCTTTCTGGGCTTAAGTACAAGCCTCTTTTTTTTTCTTTGTTTTTGGCATTTTGTCCTTGCAAATCTCCCTCTATCCTGTTACCTTGGAATTGAGGACATTCTTAGTGAATTCCCTTTACATTTTCTTTTTCTTTCTTTTTTTTTTTACAGAGGAAAGTAGAGCAACTATGTTTCCAACCTTTGTAAATAATTAAGGTCCTTGAGTCCTTGTATCATTCTGGTTGCCCTTTGTTGTACCTTCTTGATTTCAATTCTGTTCATATTAATGCGATCCGTTTTGTAGGACTGCTCTTGCTGCATTCCAAATGGAACTCTGCTCCAGCCCCCTCCATTACAACGCAATAACTATTATTGACCTGCATTCTGTGGCTGTGTAGCCACGGTTCCATTTCCTATTCTTCAACTGCTGGAATTTTCCCCTACTGCTTTTTCTTTCTACACTGTCTTTATTATCCAGTGACCCAAAACTTCAGGGCCATCTTCAGCGCCTTTCTATCTGTCCTTGGTCACCGACAGTCACCGGCAAAAAGCAACTACTTCCACTAAGAAACCATGCCTGCTGAAGATAGAAATAGGCTCAAGAAGGGTTTGGAGACATTGAGACAGGCGAGAGCCCTAATGCACTTATGAAGGGGAGAAGGATGTAAATTACTAATGTTTTCTGGGTGCACTGGTAGCAATTTCCACGTGTAAAGAGGGCCACCACCATGTTGGTGCCATTGCCAGCACCAAACGCTGCCCCCAGGGGACCCATCCTGTGAACTGCTGTGATATTTCCTGTGCCCTTTGCTGACACACCTGGAGTTTTCCAGTTCTTCCCTATGTCTCTACTGTGCCCAGTTCCCGGTTTACTTCTCAGATTACCAGAATATTCTTCTTTGTCAACACCAACACACTGTCTCTATCCACTCTAAATTATTCTGCACATGGCTCAAAATAATTTCTTGTGCCTGGCACTGGGATCAAGGTATTCAGTGACTTAAGCCTCCAGTGGCTCTTCATGGCTCTAATCAAATCAATCTTCCTCTGTTGCTACTGAAGCTCTTGAACTGGATTTTCCTGTTTGAAGGGATCCTATGCCATTTTTTTGCCTTCTTGTCACCCATTTACCTCTGCTCGATTTGGCCCTCCTTCACATATTTGTCCCCCTTTCCTCGTCCCCAGTCATCTCAGATTTATGTTTTAAGATCTTCCCAACGTGGTCCAAATGTCGTTTCTCCATTTCTTTAAATTACTGATTAAAGTTCAACTTCTCCTAAAAATATTGCTTAAATCACTTTACCCAATCACAAACCATTATACTAGTCCTATGCTTCTCTCAAATACATTCATGTGATCATGGTAAAATGTAAATATTGTTTAAAGTCATGCCTCTATGTTGGAAATAGTTGTATTAATTTTAGATGTGCACATTCATTCCAGAAGTACCAAAGCAACTGGGCAGTTGGGGCAGTTTTATCGACTATAGTCAGCTAATCTGCAAGTTTGATCTCAAAAACTAGATAAATTCTAATGACTTGTAATAACTTAGTTAGTACATTATTGATCTTTTTAAAGCAAATCTGAAACTGCTCAAAATATCTGGATAGCAACAACTTAACTTTTTATCCAATGTTTCCTAAGGGATGTTGTGGATGGTGTGTGTGTGTGTGTGTGTGTGTGTGTATGTGTACGTACTGAGAGAAGGGGTGAGGGTATCAAAATGAGTTAGGCAAGGTTTTTAAGAACACGCATGTTTGAGACCTCCTTTATACCATCAGGCTGTCCTTCGATGAACCGTCTTGATCTCAATGACTTTCTTGTCTCATTGATGGCAGCCGGCATCCCAAGTGGAGCTCTTCCTACAACAACCTCCACTGTAAGGTCATCACACTCACTGAACTGCATTTCATGGCTGCCCAATCATGATTCAAAAGGTAAAAAATAAAACAACAGTTCAGTGCTATTTATACATGCCTTCTTTTCCCTTACTCCCTACCTTTGGGGGAAAAAGTAGAATATTCTCACCTCTGGTGATTTTGTGGTGAGAAAAGCTCTCATCCCCTACTAGTGATAATAAAAGAGGTTCCAACCTTTCTGAAGGACATTTTGCCCATATGTGTCTAGAGCCTGTATTTCACTTCTAGAAACCTATTATCAGGCAATCAGAAATATTATAAAAAATTTATATGCAAGGATGTTGGATTGTATATAAATGGTTTGATTATGGTTATATTGTTTATGGGACATAGTATAATCTTTCTCTGTTACTCGTAGGCACCATTATAAAATACTGTGTCCAGAAAGCAGAAGTTCTCAAAATGGCATGCCAGTTAGGGAAAGGACCTTACGCCTTCTGAGAAATTAGAAAAATTGCCATCTAAAAATCCCGAACAGTTTCCCCCTTGGAAGATGGAAAATCCAAATTTTCTTTTGGGATTATCCAGTTGTTGACTGAACTAATACTATGTTGGTGGCCTCCATACCAGTCATGGACTCTACACCTACAGACTTCATTTTCAGGAGCAAATAATAATCCTCTCTGTTGTTGAAGTCACTGTTATATCCAGTTTCTGTTATTAGCAGCTAAAAATAATTCCTAACTGATGCAACTAACTTATATGACAGTTATAAGCCGGCAGAGCTTGGAATAGCGAAATTATAATTTATAAACGTTCTGAACTTATTTTTTATTCTACTTAGGAATGTATTATGGATTTGTGTGTCATGTCTAAGATAAGGAGTAACAATAGCCATCAGTATTAGCATAGAAATTTATTGTTCTACACTAATATATATTAGTACAGAAATTTAAAGCATGTCCACATATCTGATTTTATTGGCTCATTGCAGGAAGCTTGGGTAAGAGTTTACTATAAAGGAAACTTGTAGAGTTCCTTGGGGTCCTAGCTTTGGATCTGGCAGCAGCTAATGTTATGACCTCGGGTGAATATGGTAGAGACAAATAGTCCCATTTTATAGAGGAGAAAACTGGAATATGATGAAGTTAGGTGGCTTTTCCAAAGCCCTTAGAATTGCTGACCTCAAAGATCTTTTCCAGCCTTAAAATTCTATCTGCTGTTATGTTTCTGACCTTAGCCAAATACTGACCTCTCCTACCTTAGAGGCTCTGACCTTCATCAAAGTTTACTCTTCTGGAGATGAGGAGCTAAAGCTACAGATGGAAATATTAGGCTAGAAGAGGATGTGGGACCAGGACAGCAAGACAGAGAGACCCGTGATTCAAGAAAGATGACAGAGAGAGTGTTTCTTTGTGAAAAGAAACACTATTTCTATGGGTTTAATATGCAAGTGACATGCTTCACTCATTTATTTTACCTGCATGGTTCCCTTAGCTATTCCTAGAGTAGATGAACTTGAAACTTCCAGGTAGCTAAATATCATGTGACCGTCAACCTGAAAGTAATTGCTGGTTCATATTAGGATGTGAGTTTCACAGAACAAACCATCCAAAATATCTACTCATACACCTTGGTTCAAAGATGGAATTTTTTATAGAAAAAGGATGAATCTGATACGTAATATTCTTAAGTAGTAGACACACGCATGCATGGTATTTGTGAGGTGTAATTAGGATAACCGTTTTAGGGTAAGGCTCTAGATCTGTGCTACACCATCTACTCACTGCTGGGCACATTTGTTATTTCCATTTTAACTTAATTAAAATGAAAACTTTTAATTAAATTAAAATGAAAACTTAAATTAAATTTAAATAAAATTAAAATGAAAAATTTAATTTAGTTAATGAAATGAAATGAAAAATTTTAATTAAACTGAAATGAAAATTGTAAATAAAATTTAAAAATCCAGTTCCTGGGTCACATTTGAAGGGCTCAGTTGTCACGTATGGCTGGTGGTGAGCATACTGGACCATGTAGGTTATAGAACATTCCCAGCATCATGGAAGGTTCTGTTTGACACTGCCACTCTAGATCAGGTCTCAAGTTTTTGACGCCGCCAACACATCTGAGACCTATAACATGATCCCATTAAAAACAGTGCCTTCCACTCCCCTCTGTGCTTATTCCCAGTGGGTACTTCCTTCTCAAAGGAGAGAGGCTTAACAGAGTCTGAGGGAGGGGTAGTTCCAAAGAGTCCCCAGGTTACTCCCAGATGTGTTTCTACACTTCAGGGTCTCTCTGAGGTCACTGTTCCTGAAAGCTCATCGGGCGGTCCTTCTCAACCTCCCCTGCACGTTAGAATCACCTTGGGAGTTTTAAACATACTGATTCCTGGGTCCCACTCCCAGAAATTCTGCCTTAATTGGGCATTGGGAATCTTAAAGGCTTCCCGGGAGATTCTAGTGGGCAGCCTAGATGGAAAAAACCCTGTTTTAGCGATGAGTATTTAGTAATCAACAGATTATCACTTGGTTAATCCCATTAGGAAATTATGAATAAGGAGTCATATTTTACTGTCAGAAGCATTTTATAATGGCTGCTCTTTAAGCTGTTTTTTTAAAAAAAATAGACACCATTTGTAGTTACTTTAACTAAGAGGTTACCAACAAATAAAGTTTGACTTGAGTATCTAAAGTTTTTATTAAAAAAGGTGGATTTCAAATTAAAAACCCTTCCAATGACTTTCTATCTCCCTTAGGATAAAGCAACAAATTACACACCCTCCTTAGCCTTTGCTTTCATCTCTACCATCTAGCCACTCTGCATTTCACAGCTGCCATGCTCTCTCTTGCCTCCAGGACTTGACATATATGGTCCCCTCTGCTGGGAGTACCTTTTCCTCTAATCATCCTCCCCCCACGCTGCCATTATCCTTCAAGTCTTATTGTAAACTTCCCTTCTTGAGGAGAGACTTCTCTAGAAGTCTCTAGACTAGATTACTGGGCAGAGACTCAGAATAAATCTTGCCAAATATCCCTATATTTCCTAGCCCTTTAGAGTTAGGCAGAGTCATGTGACATTTTCTGACCAATGACTGGAGAGTGGAAAAGACAGATTGCAATTCCATGAGCTGTGTCTCATTCACGTCTGATTCTCCTTATTCCTTCCTCTCTGGGGTGATAAGCAGCATCCCAGATGGTAGAATGTCCATCAGTCTGAGCCTGTGATGAGCAGGTAGATGCAGATCCTTATGTTGAATACGGAGCACAGGTGAGACAGACACCTTTGTCCTGTTGAGTTTTGGTGCTTACTTTGTGACTGCAGCACATCTAACTTAACCTGATTAATACACATATGTCCCCTCTTATGTGCCCCTTTGCACCTTCATTTCCTTTTTATGTCTAACAACTCTTTAATGCAGGTCTTTCCCTTTAGACTGTCAGGTCCACGTGGGCAAGAATGTCATCTGTTTCATTCACTGTTGAATTCCCAGCACTTAGTTCACCAATTGGCACATACTGGTTGAGCAATAGATATATGATGAATGAATGAATGAATGGGTGGATGAGAGATAGAGATGAGAAGTAGTTATATCTTCTTATTCATTGCCAGTGTGTGCAGAGCACTCTATTTATTGTATATAGGCAAACCCCACTATTGTGACAATTACAGAGAACATAAGGTTGAGACATTACTTATAAGAGTAAATTCAAAGAGCTGGAGCTAGAAGGAAACTTAGACATCATGTAATTCAAGGTGTCTCTGAGTGAGGTCAAAGGAACGTCTACACTGAAACAAGGTGGGGGTGTCTTTAAAAATTAGCTAGTTGAATGAATGAGTGCAACTGATATGGACTCTACCGTTCTGGAATGTCATTCATCACCACAGGGGGAAAGGGAGCCCTAGGAATCAAACATGGGTCCTTACTGGTTTGTGGAATTGCCACACACCATTTCAATTCACCAAAGCCAGAGTAAATCCAAAATTCTGGGGATGGGACCTGGATATTTGCATTTTTAGCAAGTGCCTCAGGTGACTTCTGTGCACTGGAGTTTGAGAACCACTAACCTAGTTTCACAAATTGGGAAAGGCAGGTGAATGTGACTACGTTGCTATGTTCACTGCTCTGTGGGGGTTGGTGACAAGCAGTGACAGTAACTTTATGAAATCATTTCCAGGGGAAAATTCCACCAGTGTTCCACATGGAGACGCCCTTCCAGCTGAAGAGCAGAATAGATAAAAGCACCCCTCTGGAGTCAGAGTCTCTGGTTTTTAATCTGGCTCCACCACTTCCTAGATGCCTAAATTTTGCGTTAGTTGTTTACCCTCTCTGTGCCTCAATTTTGTCATCTGGGAAATGGGGATAATAACAGAATCTACTTCATAGGAGTGTTTTGAGGATTAAATGAGATGATATTTATAAAGCACTTGATACGAAGTACATACTCAACGTATATTAGCAATGATTTTAACATAGCTACTAAAAAGCTGGTTCCTGTGCTTTCCCCAATATTTTGGAATGCTTATTGTTTTGGGGAAGATTTATAGAAAAGGTATCTGCTCATGGGAAATATAACTAGATCCTCAGTGTAAAGAATTTCATAGTACTGTACTGGTCTTTGTCAGATTATCTTCTACGACACATTTAGGCCTTGTCTACATAACCCCAATAAGAAAAAGTGCAGATGTACACAGAAGACATATTAATAAGTTATTATTTACTTGATAAATATAATCTTTCCTTTTTAATAAAAGGTTCCTATAAGATCAATTTGAATAAAAATTCCTGTGGCACCTTTAAATTATGATTGGTATACCAAAAAAAATGAATTTGTATGAAACTTTTTAGAGATAGGTTTATTGTACAAATGAAAAAGTTCTTTTTTATTTGTTTCCTTCTCAAGGCTGCCTTTTGAGGTAGTGTAACATAGCTATCATTGTTCATCAGCAAAACATTGGGGCTCAAGTTGATTGGATGATATTTCATCATACCTTCAGGATCATACTTGAAGGTATGATCTTAGAAAGGACATCAAGATTTAGAATCATAGGGTGATTAGCACTAGAAGTGAGCACAGCTTCAGTGATTCTCAGATGCCATATATGGATGGAGACCGGCCTGGGACAAAGTTTTCACTGGTCCATTGTTCAATGAGAAAATAAGGATAATGTAACGAGGTTTCCCTGAAACTAAGTTTCTTCAAATGGAAGGGCTGTTCTTGATTTGATATTATGTCGTCTTATTTAAGGGTTTAAAATTTCCTGCCTTTTATGAAATGTTGGCTATAAATATGACTATCTTTTATTGTCCTTACTGGATAAAACAAAAATTTGGCACTTTTACATTGGACCCAACATTAAGTTTTGGGCTTATTTTAAAAGTCCAGGAAAGACTAAAATTCAATCCTGATTTTCCAAAAGAGCTCAAGAATCAGAGAAAACGAGTAACCTGTACAAGAATACACAGCTAGTGTCAAAGCTAGCATAGAACCCCATTCTCCAGATGCCTTCTGCTGCCTAAGATGATTTCTTATTATGTCTGTGTTTTCTGTTCTTCCCTCCCATCAGCCTGGCTTTTCTCAGTCATCTCATTCTGATAAGATCTGTAGTTGTGCCCTATTGCTAGATAGTTGCTCCCAGCGTATAACAGCATTTTCTTTTACATAACTTTACCATTTTTGTCCCTTTTATAAATATGAACTTGGTTACTTAGTACTTAATTGGGTTGTTGGGACTAAGTGGTTATTTATTCATTTATTATAATAAAAAGAGCCATTCAAACTTGTTTTTCCTTATGAATACCATGGAGTTTGCATGGAGTTTGGGCTTTTATTTTTTTCTTTCTTTTAAAACAATGCCTCACACTGAGATGCCGTGGAAGGGACTGAGGGTAACCCTTCAGCCCAAGGGAAGTTACACGTTATCACAGGAGACAGACATAGGAAGGTGTTTGACATGGAATCATTTGTTTCTCAAAATGCAGCCCACCCTTCTCCGTTTTGTTTGAAAAGTAGACAGCTGGGCAGATTGAAAATGATTGTAAAACTCCATTTCTTGCATTCTCAGGAAGGACAGAGTCTCATCCACAAATTCCCTATGGGATTCAGCACAGAGCATGCCAGCCAACAGCTGGACTCTTGCAAAGGCTGTTCTTTCATTCATTCATTTTTTTTTAAATAAATAAAAAATTGGAAACACATCTGAGAGTAAATCTTGTATGGAGAAGTTACAAGGGGGAACTATGCCTGTGATCACGTTGGGGGAAAAACCCACCATCAGCCTGGTCATGATCAGAAGATGAAGCCTTTCACAGAGCCCCCTTTGTATGGTTGCCTGAAGCTGGACCACTCTACCCAATGCGGCAGGCTTGCTGTGTCCTCTGCAATCCAGCCCCCAGGCCCTGAGCCACAAGAGGTCAGTGGTCCAGCTCAAGTTTCAGAAAAGAGCTCTTCTACGGTGTGTTGTTTTTTTTTTTTTCATTTTTCTATTCACCTTCTCTGGTTTTGATTTTCCTCTTTTTTCCTTTTCAGGGTGAACAAAAATTCTTTTCAAAAAGAATTGTCTTCAATTCCTGGTAGTCATTTGTGCTGCTATAAAGATTTTTTTTTTTACTTTAAATGTTTGTATATGTCCATGATGTGTTCGTTGCTTTCTAATTGGCATGCTCCTGTTTATTTTATTACTAGGCTGTATGTGAGAATATGTATGTACACAAAAATGGTCAGTATTGTGTGTGTATGTATTTATGTATAGAGACATATGTATTTCTATGCTTTTCATAGATTTATCTCTATTTTATATTATTTCTCTATTTTTGATTCCCATGCTTTATGTGTACATATATACATACACACACGTAAAGAATAGAAAGAAAAAGTAGAGAGAGAAATTATATCAAATATATCTACCCATATATTTGAAATCCCATATTCTACTTACAGGAAAAGCCTGAGTAAACTTTCTCAAATCAATACATTTATAAATAGATAGATAAAATATAGACTTAATAAGACCCCCAAAATAGAAAACACCCTGTGGAAAATAATATATAATAAACCCAAGAAGCAGAACTGCACAGTGTACCCAGCCTGTTATTACCATCACGTACTTATACATCCTATGTGCTTTCCTAGCCAACATCACTAAAGTCATGGGCTGAAAGTAATTTGTACCATTCCTGGATATAGCAAATTGTCCTGTTCTACAGTAGCAAATGAATGGCAGAGAGGTATACCTGCTATAAACTGTAAACTTAAAAAAATATCTATCTATCTATATCTATCTATCTATCTATCTATCTATCTATCTATCTATCTATCTATCTATCTATCTCCCAGTTCTGGGCAGTCCTATTGGAATTTGATTTCTTTTTTCTTTCTCTTCTTCTTCTTCTTTTTTTTTTTTTAATTTGAAAAATGCCTCTGTAATTACCCACAGCACCCACTGTTTTGTGGCTTGCCCTGCCCTCAGAGACTGCACAATTAAATCCCATTTGCTGCAGCAGCTGCAGGACTGCTTGGAGGTGACAGTCCCCTCTGTATCTAATTCCCCATAGGCAGTGGTCTGGATCAAGCTATAGGACCGTTGGGGGAGGCTCCCACACAGGAAAACCAAAACCAAACAACAATAACCAAAAGCAGAGCAAGATTCTTTCTCTCCTATTTTTCTTACAAGAGAGATAAAGGTGATGAGAGTAGGTTGATACTTGATGAATTGGTTCTATTCAGAGGAGTGCTATCATTTTAATGTCCTTTTTTTTTTTTTTTTTTTTTGGAAAACACACCCACAGTCTCTGAATTCCCATTAATGCAAAGTTCAGATAAAGCTGATGAAAAGCATCTGCCATCTTGATCGTTGCCATGGCAGATGGCGCCAGCCTTCCTGCTTTTATCAGTATTAGTATCAGCACACACTTTGTGTTCCAAGCTGAGATAAAAATCATTAAAGCTGTACCTGGAAGAGGCAGTGCCACACTGCGGGCCCCGCTGCTGCTCTGCGTCTTGACAGAACTGCCTGCATCAAAGCCACGCACGACGTATTCTTGTGGTTCATTAGTTCATCCGCGCGGATGGTATTTTGCAAACTTGGAGGATGAGGGTGGTTTTTTTTTTTCCCTGAAAAATTGCTCTACAGTTTGCCGCTTTTTCTGGCCACATGTCTTCTTGGAATGTGTGGGCAAGCACATCACTAGTGAGCATTTATGTTCACTCTGCTGGCCTTCTGGGAAGTCCTGTGGGGACACTCAGTGTCAATGTTGGGAACATAAGAATAGTGAGAAAAACAAGGACCCTTTGAGTACTTTGAGCTCCAGAAGGATGCCTGCAGCTTCCTTTCAGCAGGTCATTGTGATGCTCACCTCTCTTTCCATTTCTCCCTGTTGTAGCTGCCGTTGCAAAGTGCCCCATGTGGGTAACGTAGCACTGAAACCCTGCACCATCTCCCCACTCTTGGCTCCAATCCAAGTTCTGCAGCCTCCTGTAGGATGGCTCAATGGGCGCTTGTTTATTCCAAATATCCCAAAGATGTGACTTCAGAGAGTTAAACCTTTCCACCAACCAGCTCTATATGGTCATTTCCAAACATATTGACAGATTCTCCCCCCACCTTTGGCTTCCCCATCTTTAGTTACGGGTGCAGTTATTTTTGGTAACATTGTTGCCAGATAAATAGAGGGCTTGTGAGATCTTAAGTTATTATGCAAATGTTAGCTCCCCAGCCTGGTAAACCATGTGGCTGGTGCATGGGGGGAGATGAACAGTACCACAGAGGAGGAGGGCAAGGGAGGGATTTTAAATTAAAGTCTACATACACGTCTATATGACATTAATAATAAGGGTTGGGAGCCATTAGAGTTGGCTGTACTGGATTTTCAGGCACCTCCATGAACGCTTTAAAACTCTTTACAGAATGAAAAGACAAAAGTGACTTTCTTATTTTCCTTCCCTTGGTTAAGAGGACTGTATTCAGAGCCCAGGTCCAAATACAGGCTGCACCATATACTAAGTGTGTGACTTGGGGACACCTACTTAACTTCTCTATGGCTTGTTTTCCATATTTATGAGGAGTAGATTATACTCACATCCATCTGACAGATTAAATAAGATCATATGTGTAAAGCACAACGATATAAGGGCTCAATAAACACTTGTGATTACTAGTATTATTATTTCCATCACTTGCCTATTTCTTAGTACTGAAATAGCTTCAGAAAGGATACGTGTCATTAAAACCTAACACACCAGTGGCATCTACCTGGGTGGGGCACCTGACTACTGTTTTCCAGACTTCTAAGCAGTCAGCGGCTGTGATCTCAGCCCAGCTCCAAGTCAGGGCGCAAGCGTGCTTTCTGAGTTCTGCTGCCTGCTGGGCATCGCGTAGCCTGGTTCTTACGTGAAGTTCTGGGTTGGATGGGTGAAGGTCAGTAATTAATTCAGATCTCCTAATTTATTCCAGAACTGTAGGGTTTACAAAGAGCTGTCACCGGAAGGCAGGGAGAGACATCATTACCACTGACTCACCAATTCTCCATCTGGCTCAATGCCCATGCCTATTTATACTAGACTGTGTTATTATCCCAGAAGAAGGTGAAAAAGAAAATGTACACTTTTAAGACATGTTCAATAGTTAATATAATCTTACATTTGAAAATGGAATGATATATTGTCTTTCTTCATTTTTAATGAGATATAATTTATGTACAGTAAAATGAACATTTTAGTGTATAGTTCTGCAAGATTTGACAAAAATATAGTTATATAACCATCTTTGTAATAAAAGTATAGAATAATTTTATCATTCTAAAATAATTCTCCATACGTGGCCTCTTTGCAGACAACCCATCACCCACACTCATCCCTTGTCAATCCCTGATCTATTTTCTGTCTCTATTGTTTTGTCTTTTAAGAGTGTCATATGGGGACTTCTCTGGTGGTCCAGTGGTTAACACTCTGCCCTTCCAATGCAGGGGACATGGGTTCGATCCCTGGTCGGGGAACTAAGATCCCACATACAGTGCAGCCAAAACAAACAAAAAAATTGTCATATAAGTGGAATAATACAGTAGGTAGACTTTTGGGCCTGGCTACTGTCATTTACCTTACTTAACATATTTGAGAGTCATCCATACTGTGTGTATATCAGTAATTTATTCCTTGTTGTTAAATAGTATTCCATTGTATAGATCTCTCACACTCTTTTATCTACTACTCAGTTGAGAGACCTTTGGGCTGTTTCCAGGTTTGAGCAATTATAAGTAAGATGCTCTTAACATTCATAAACAGGTTTTTGTGTGGACATAAATTTTTATTTCACTTGGGTAAATGCTTAGGAATGTGATTGCTGGGTCATATGGTAAGTATGTATTTACCTTTATAAGAAATGGCCAAATGCTTTTCCAAGTGGCTATACCAGTTTGCATTCTTACCGTCAATGATGAAAGTTCCAGCAGTTCCACATCCTTGTCAACACTTGGTATTGTTGGATTTGGGGGATTTTAATTTTAGCCTTTCTAGTAAGTGTGCAGTGATTTCTCATTATGATTTTAACGTGTCTTTCTCCAGTGAATGATCTTAAGCATCTTTTCATGTGTTTATTTGCCATTTATACATTTTTGTAGGGAAGTTTCTGTTCAAATGTTTTGTCCATTTTTAAAAATTGGGTTGTTGTTTTCTTATTATTCAGTTTTGAGAGTTTAAAAAATATATATCCAGGATACAAGTCTTTAATCAGATATGCAATTTGAGAAAAATATTTTCTCCAAGTCTGTAGCTTACCTTTTAATTCTCTCAACAGTATCTTTACAAGAGCAGAATTTCTTAGTTTGAGGAAGTTCAATTTATCAATTGACTTCGATAAAGTCAATTTGTAAAAATTTTATAGTTCATGTTTTCAATGTTATATCTAAGAAATCTTTGCTTTATGGAACACAAATATTTACTCCTGTGTTATGTTCTAGAGGTTTCATAGTTTAAAATTTTACATTTAGGTCTGTGATCCATTTTGAGTTGATTTTTATATACAATACAAGGTACAGATCAAGGTTTTGTATTGTTCTGGTTTGTTTTCTATATGGGTCCGGTTGTTCTGGGACCAATTGCTGAAACATCATCCTTTCTCCATTAAATTATTCACCCTTTTGCTTTTCTCAAAAATCAATTGACATATATATGGGTCTATTTCTGCACTTTCTGGTCTGTTCCATTGATCTATATGTCTATTCTGTCTTCAATACCACACTGTTTTGATTACTGTAGCTTTATAGTAAATCTTAAAATCACATAGTGTGAGTCCCTCTACCTTGCACTTCTTTTTCAAAGTTGAAAACTATATGATGTAAAGCATAAATACATTTCTCAGTCACTGTATGTCAAACATGCACACTTACTTTAGATGTGACACTGGTGGGTGACACCTTCCTGCACCCTGGGGATTTTAGAAACACTGCACGGTATGTATATGTGTATTAAAAAGACAAGAGAAACTATATGAATGCCCAGAGACCAGAAAATCACTTGCATCTCTAATCAGATGGAATGTTCTGTTAAAGCTTGTAGATATAGATAGCCTACATTTAAAAAAATAAACCCATCTTTATTTTTTTGTAGATACCTGTCCACAAATTCCATTCAGAAAATTCTAACTTGTTTAGGCTGCTGCATGAAGTTTCAGGTATAAACAAAACATGACTATTTCCTATGACTCATCCATGTATAGGACTTACTATTAAAAGCTTGCCTTGTATACAAGGTTCTTTTGTGCGAGTAATTTATTAAGTCCTCACAATCAGCCTTGGAGCAAGTTTTCCTCTCCCAATTCTATGGATAAGGAACCTTCAGAGAGTTCAAATCACTGACTCATTATTACTGGCAGAAAGTGTCTGAGTTAAAACTCTACCTAAGTCCTTATACCAAGTCTTCTGAATCTATGCCACAGTACATCCTGACTTTAGGAAGTTCAGATTGCCCTAGGTCAATGGCAGCTGTCCCAGGGTATCCTGAAGGGCAATCTGACCTTGTAAAAACCCCATCACTGTCAAATTCAACCAGAATCAGATCAATTTGTGGAGAGTGTTGGTTTTAATTATTAACTATGCCTTCATGCCAGATTCCACAGTGCCAAGTTTAAATTCAATTCTCCAGATTTGGTTCAGTTAGGGAACAGATAGGAAGAGCTATTTTAAAAGGGTGTGAAATCTAGGAAATTCTCACTGTTACCTCTAAAACTTGCTCCTCTATTGGGCTGAGTACAGACACCACTGATGCAATTTGTTGTTGTTGTGTTAGTAATCAGTGGCCATCAGCCACCCTGAGTGAGAACTATGAGTTTCAATATTTGACAAATTTTGGTACCAAAGTCAGGCATCAAAAACAGGGTCATGCTTGGAATCCGTTCCTGCAATCTACAGCTACAGAATGACTTTGACATGTGTTCAGCCCAGAAAGTACTTAAAAGAAACTGTCTCATCTCGTGGTTCTCAAAGTGGGGTTCAGCACCAGCAACTGCAGTATCACCATCACCTAGGAATTCGTTAGAAATGCAGATTTTCAGCCCTCTCCCTCAATTGATTTCCCTTAATATTTTTTTCTCCTAAGAAAATGAACAAAATCTGCACAGAAGGACAGCTTGAGAAGGGGAAGCACGTGAGGTCATCACAGAACTCATTTGTAGATATTAGGCACCATAAATAGATTAATGCTGAGAAAACACTGAAATTATCTACTGTGGTTCAGGAAGAGCTGGAGAGTGGTTCTAAGATCAAGTTGGGAAATTAAGCCACAAAATTCTGTTCAGGATGGACTCAGATTCCAGGTTAATTTATGCTCCTGGGTGTGTGGTGTGAGGAGGGCATGTCTTTTAATAGAGAATGCTCACAGTTGTCTCAAGGTTCTAAGAGATTCTTAACTGTATTTTCTTTTTGGAGAAAAAAAATCCAGACACCTTTCTGATGAGAATCTGTTCTTGGAATGAGAAAATGTGTCTTTGGCTTGTGTTTTCATTTTCACAAGACTCTAGGTTTATACTTTCAGTTAGAAGATCCAAGAGAAATGAAGAATTATCAGGACTCCTCTTCCTTCGATGTGTCCTCCGAGACAGCAAGCACCTACTTGTTTTTTTTTCAACAAGAGATAGAAGCCAATTTTTCAAATTTATACGCTATTGGAGATGGAAGGAACCTTAGAAAACATCAAGCACTTTTTAAAGGGAATTTCATTTGCATTTGGGGAGGGACATTATTTCATGGGGAGAGACCATCCTGTGTTAAAGATATTTAGCATTTCTGGCCTTTGATACAAAATGCTAAGAGCATCCCCCAGTTGTCATTATGACAAAAACCTCCCAACATATTTCTAAACACCCTCTAGGGTGGTGCCTTAGGTTGGGAACTTCCTCCAGCCCCATGGTTTTATCATTGAGGAAACTGAGATTCAGTTGGTTAATGAAGAACCAGTCTTTGACTCTGCCTTTCTGACCCTCAGCCCCACCTTAGCGTAAGTGCCATGAACACAAGAATTTTTGTCTGTTTGACATAGAGAACAGACTTGTGGTTGCCAAGGGGGAGGCGATGGGGGAGGGATGGACTGAGAGTTTGGGATTAGCAGATGCAAGCTAGTATATATAGACTGGATAAACAACAAGGTCCTACTGTATAGCACAGGGAGCTATATTCAATATCTTGTGATAAACCATAATGGAAAAGAATATGAAAGAGAATCTATATATATGTATAACTGAATCACTTTGCTGTACAGTAGACATTAACACAACATTGTAAATCAACTATACTTCAATAAAGTAAATTAAAAAAAATTTTTTTTGTCTCTTTTGTTCACTGCTGAATCCCCAGGGCTTAGCACAGTTTTGGGCACATAGGAGGCACTCAATAAATATTTCTTGAATGAGTAAATGAATAAATGAGTAGATGGGTGACTATATACTCTAAGATACCATCTCCAAGATCCACCAAAAACAAAGTGATTGACTATTGATGATTTCCAAAGGCCTTAAACATAATCAGCTTTCAGGTAACCACAAAAATAGGGTCCATTATCAGAGATGAAGGAGCCACAGAGTAAATGGGATGCTTCAAGGCAGTCCTACATTGTCACAGAAGCTTAACTTCCAAATTAAATGCTTAAATCCTCCACTGATTTAAGATGTACAGTATTTCCATTAGAATAATAATACCACCACTGAGATTTTGAATTATGTGCATATTTATGGAGTGAGCTGTCTATTGATGGATCATAACGATGACATCTCTGCTACAAAAGAGTCCAAGCCTGGCGCCACAAAATGGCCCACACTATTGGAACTATGCCATGGGTGCAGCACCCAACATGCTGTTGCCTCTTGGCAACTGCTAATTCCATGAATTGCTTTTTAAAGGGTGTTTTCTTTATTCATTTCCCCAATTAAAAACATATCTAAAGATTGTTCCATGCTTTTAAGTTCACGCAAGAATATTTTTGTGTCCTTTGAGAGGATATTCAATACCTTTTTACAGAGTATACAGAGCTAGCTCAAGGAAATAGCATTTGCTCAGGAAAAACATTTTGGAATGTGCCAGGCTATCATGGTATGGTTTGTTCTACATTCTACTGGTATTTCATCTTAACAACACATCCATATTTGGAATCTCACCTTGCCATTGTGAAGCTAGGTTGAGTGTTTTCATATGACAATGATTTTCAGTTCATATTTAATATCTGGGTGAGGCAGGTGAAGCTTAGGAAAGCAAAGGGACATTGGCCATCTTGAAAGCTTTGGTCTTAGTGGTAGATATCTGAGCTTCAGTGACCAAGACATCAGGGACAGCAGGTTACCCTTTCTTTACTATGTATATTTGGAAGTTGATTTTATTTGCATTGCACTTTTAATTAGCTTAAAGTATCTCATTGTCCTCATACACATTCCATTTTCCTTATAAAACTCTGATTCTTATCATTTTTTCAGTCTGAGAAATGTTGAAAAAAAATATATATTATATATAGTATATTAGTCAGGATGGTTTAGATTATGTTGTGGTAACTAACACCCTTCCAATTCTCCAGTTCACCCTTTTGAACAACAAAAGTTCATTTCTCATTCAAGTCACATGCCCCACCCCCATGGGCTGGGGTCTCTTTTCTACACAGAACTTACAGACCCACCGTCCGGCACATATGTCTTCTCTAGTGGCTGAGGTAGAGGAAGAGACACTCGGAGGACCATGCCCATCTCTTTTGCCCAGAAGGGACTACACCACACTTTCCACAACCCACTGGCCCAAAATAGTTACACAGTTCCTTCAGCATGATAACGGGGTGGTAAAATGTCATTCTCCAGGGTGCCTGAAAGAAGAGAACAGACATGAGGAAGGACCAGCATCTCTACCACAGATAACAAGAACTAGCTGCCACTTTCTGCCAGGACAATTCCCCGAGCTAACTGAATTTCACAACCAATATGTCCAGGCTCCAATATTGTGTAGACTATAGGAAATAAAAATATGTGACTGAATCATGTTTGAAATTTAGTTTCCTTCTGTAAATCATCTGAGTCCAAATGGTATGTTAAAGAGAGATGTTATCCAATCCTTTATGGACTCGGATAGGAGGGATAGTCTGCCCAGTGTGTACATATAACTTTACATATTCCCACACAGTGGGTTCCAAAGCTAACACCAGGTCTGCAGCAAAGAAACATTTCTTTACGCTTTTGTTTTAATAACTGAGTCCTTCACATTCTCCCACTCATTGGAAGGTGAGAGATATTAACTAAATGTCTGATTTACCTTTCTAAATCTCAGACTGATGCAATAATTTTATCAGTCTCTCTAAAAATTGCTTCTTTTTCCAATGTTCTTCTGTCTATGTCCAGCTGAATAGGGGGAGGGATGTGGGATTTACATACCTCCAACATTCAGGGGGAGAGGGTTGGTGCCCCAGCTTGCTCCTTGGGCATGGTGGGTATGTAGTTTATTGATGTCTGAGGTTGTGTCTTGTCGTCATAGACCACTGGTCCTGTTGGTTGGCTTCTGCTGTTGGAATCTGCAGCACTCATGGGCTTCTCTTTGGCTCCTGATGGTTAGCCATGCCTGACTTGATCTCCTCCAGGCTCACGTTCGACTCCTCTGAGCTCTGGTGAGGATCTGCCCTTGGGGGTCCACTGCACAACCCCTGCTACTGTAGACCGGCTACAGTGACCTCCTTGGGAGAACACTGTAGCCATTTCTGGGGCTGGTGCATACAGCACGGATTTGGGAAGATAAAGGTCAGATCCTCCTGCTTTGTCACCATGCTTGGGTGCCAGGTTTACTTTGGTGTGGTTGTATTCCAGATTAGTGAAGATAATCTGTAAAGTGGCCTACTCTCAGAATACTAATTAGACTGTTGGTTGGCAGGGAGGGACATCAGAAGAAGAGCTTCTTTCTGCCTTTCGTATTATCCTCAGCTCTCGAACAATCCTCTCCCTGTCCTTGTTGAGCTGTGGAGACTCGGTCAGGAGGCATCTGCTGATCTGACTCTCCAGCGGCTCACTCTGTGCCTACCCACAATCCCCTGGAGTTGGAAAGGGACAGACTTTCTCTCTGCTTCTTCCTGTTTGAACTTCTCTCCAGCCCATCAGGTCTGGCTTTTGATATGCTAAACGTAGACAATTTTTTCTTAATACAAGCTTGCCTAACTTGCAAGATGATTTTCTTGCTGTAAAATCTTATATTTGAACGTCAGAAGCTAAAAATTACCTTATTTTCTGTTTCTGTTCCCTGCTTAGCAGTCCTCATTTTCTCCCTAGGAAGATAAATGTCCTAAGTCAACTAAGGTGACGGACCTGTACTTGAAAAGACAAAGGAGAAAAGCACATTAATTATTCTCCACATATCAGCTCTGCAACACATATGTGCAAATTAGAGAAAATGAATATACTTTTGGTTGGAAACTAGTGTTTCATTTGCTCAGTACTCCCATAGATGTTAGAATCAGTATCAGAGTTTGGAACCTGATTTCGTGTGTGTGTGTGTGTCTGTGTGTGTGTATGTGTGTGTGTTTTACTTCATTTATGCAACAAACATGTTCAAATAATCTATTATATGTCAAGCCTGTCCCATAAATAACACAGCCCATTTCCTCCTTGGGTCTCAAAAATCTATTAGTTGAGAAACTCAAACTCTCATGCAATCGGTGCACTTGAGAGGTGTGTAGATGCACAGTGAGAGCAGAGGAAGAAAATTTCACTCCACCTGGGGATACCAGGGAAGTATCCCCAGAGAATGTGACATTTTAGACGACTCAGAGGATGAAGAAGAGGGTGCAATAGGTTGGTGGTAATTTTAAGCAGAGGGAGAGAAAACAGCATGTGTAAAAGTGCAGAGGTCACACAAGGCATGTCACTTTGGTGCTTCTGTGTGGCTGGAAGATATGCTATTTTGGGTACAGATGGGGGCGGTTTCAATGGTGGTAGGAGATGAGGAAGAAAATATAAGAGAGACCAAGGCCAGACTTAAAAGTGCTTGTTCAATATCCAAACAACTTTAGCTTAATCGCAGGTGATACATGTGTCATTAAACATTTTTCAGCAGGTGGTAATGTCTCAGATATTCATATTTGAACTTAAGGGAAGTCAGTGGAGAGGATGAATTGGAGGAGGCAAAGCAGGAAGACTGGTTAAGCAGCGATTCGATTAAACCAGACGTGGTGGTCATTGGTGCTTTGCATCAAATATTTCCAGCTTTCTTTCTTCTGGGTGTACAGTATGACTGCACTCTCAGGCTGCCTATGAGGTTGGGTGTAGCTGTGTGAGACAGGCTTCAGTGAATGAAATGTTAGCTGAGGTGTCATGTGTCATTTCTGGGTGGAAACTTTAAGATACAGTGTGTGATTCATCTTGTCTTTTGACCCCCGCCCTGGTGATCATGGTGTCTTCCTCAGCCTGGGTCCCTGGGTGATGACGGTGAGCAGGGCTCCAGGTGATGCAGGTTGGCTATGCCACATGAGTAAGAAACTTCTGTTGTGTTAAGCCACTGAGATTTGGGGGTTGTTCATTATCACTGTGTGACCGAGACCATCCTGACCACCAGGTCAGTGGCAACAGGGGCCACAACTAATACTATGCGGCAGCAAAAATGGAGAGGAGTGACAAGTTCAAGAGATATTAAGGTGGTCAAAATGACAGAATTTAGTGAGAGAGTAAACGTGTGGAAGGAGGATGTGAAGTCTAGAATGACGGCCACATTTCAGACTGGTTGGACCATGCCTAGCCACTCATGTGCATTCATTTTGCTTCCCCGTTTGAATCCAAGTTCTTTGAGAAAACATTTTGTGAGACTCTTTTGAATTCCATTTGGTATACCCATTCTCTGACCCATACCTCCTGCTCCAACTCTCAGATGGAATGAATTCTGTGTTTTAATAACAGGTGACGCACAGCTTTGCTACAGCATATTTGACGAGTCAAAGATATTTACAGAGCTCTGTTGATGGTCACTTTCTCCAGGATCCACAAGAGAAGTGACCTTCTAGAAACATTAACTAATACAATAATTTTCTTATTGACTTTTAAACATTTCCTTCCTCACTGTTCTTCTATTAGCCTTGCAGGGAGACTCACAAGTCAATCTACTATCCTCTGTTTTGTTTTTGCACATTTTGATCACAGTTTTTGCTCAAAGTGTTGAATAGAAGGAGAATTTAGGCTTATGTATAAACTTAACTTACCCACCATGTCCCTCTTCCATTACCAGGGGTAATGAAAAGTTGGCAGGATTTTTCTTTAGTAGAAAAATGAGCATCAAAAGGAAGAAGGCAATTCTGCAAGAGGAGTTGATTTTTAAATATTTTTAAGTTAAAAAAATGTTAACAAAGAAATAATGTAGGATCCAATTCACTATTTTAAATAGCACA